>NW_020175410.1:532347-551679 GCF_003031525.2 Neophocaena asiaeorientalis asiaeorientalis
TTTTTTTTTTAACTTAAACTTTTTTTTCCAAGTCAAGGTTTCACAAAGTGTGGTCTGTGACTCAAACCACCAGGGATGCCTGGTAACGAAGTAATCGTCAGGGAAGTTACTCCAAATCCAGGCTATTAAAAATGGGCCTCCCAGGTATCTGCATTTTAACGTTTCTCCGTGGTGAGACATTGGTTCTTGAAACTTTATGTGCATAATTAAGTACTGTGGAGGATGCAAAAGAAAAATGCCTTGAGCGCCCCATGTGCTGTGCGGATTGAACACTGGCAGTGAGAGCCCACAGTCACTCATTGTCAATGCAGAAGGCGTGGCAGTAACAGCTGTACAACCTCCTGACTCCAATGCCCTTGGGCCTTTGGAGTGGAGTTACCAGTGTGGAAGTGTAAGCCTGAAGAAGCCCATGGGCCCTGAGTAAGTGCTGGGTCCAGGTTTTCTTAAAGATAAGCCTGGACAGCAATGAGAAAAGGTATTGGTCAGCATTAGCGTTGGCAATTTCTTAATCAGGAAGCCATTGTTCCCCTTTATTACTGCACCTTAATATACACTACACACACCCAAAGCAAAATCCATTCCTCCCTGCTTGCCAGGTGAGTTGGCATCTTACTAACATTTTCCAGAAGGGACATGGGTAGTTCAGGACTGTATACACACACACACACACACACACATACATACACACATATATACGGAGAATTAATTAATTACCTATATACCAGGGTGGGAAAATACTCCAGAGGAAAGTAAACATTTGCAATTTTTGTTTATATGACAATGCTGATTTTCTTCCTTAAAGAGCAGAGAAGAAGTTTGTTTTGTTTAAGACCTTATGACTATTCGAATGGAAATATGCATGAATAGCATACAGCTCCTGCAAATGTGTAGTCCTATTACCTCCCATGTTCCAAAAAATATCAGCAAAACTGATAGGTTATTTTAAGGTAGAATCTAATGGAAGTGAGTGAGCGTTTTAGTGTCCTAACAACATCATAAACAACATAACTGGTCTTTTGAAAGCAAAGGACTTCCTAGTTAATAGGTGTGGATTCTAGTGAAAAAAAATAATAATTTTTTTCAAGTTTTAATAAAGTATGAGTCACACACAGGATGGATAGAGGAAGGGAGGACTTAGGCTTAGGAGGCGAAGCCAGAAGGAAAGAGGAAGCTAAATGTCAAAAGGGGAAGCAGCTCGGAAGGAATAGAAAGAGTGTGGGCAGAGGTAGCAGAACCGAAGAAGTAGCTGTGCCTGCTGCCAAGCCCACAGCCACTCACCTACGGAACAACAGCCATTCCCCTAAGGGAAAGACATTCCTCCAGCCAAGACACAGATGTTTTAAGGTACAGCTGCTGAAAAGTGCAGCCATTTCCATGCCTTTTCCCACAACATCCAAAATAGCTGCTATTTACCCTTTGGGTTTAAGACCTGAGAAAAATGACACCATGAAAATGTCTACTATTTTGACAACGTTTTCTGACTCAGATAAAACCTGCAAGAGCCCTCACGTAGAAAACTGGAGGTGTTCTTTGTTGTTGCTGTTCCATTTTATTGTTGGCAGGATCAAAGTAAACATAGCTGAGGCTTTCTTTGCTCAGACAGTTGGGACACTTATTCTGATCTCATCACATTGGTCCCCAAAGTTGAGAATCGAGAAAAAGACAACATGAGGACAGAAACAAGGATGTAAAAAGCTCCGTGGCTGCCAGTACTGAGGAGTCATTTCTCATCTGGTCTCGCCATTGACTTTACGATATTTGAATCCACTGAGGATTCTACTTAAAGTTGTTTTTTGTCATCTTTCTAAGTTAGAAGGCATACCTCTGTTTTCTTCTCACTTGTACTCAGAGAGAGGCCAACTCACTCAGTCCTTTTGGAGAAATATGAGTCACATCCCTCCTGAGACAAGTAAAGAAGAAATGGATTCTTATTTCTTTTATTTTTAGCCCTTGTTTCCAAAATAAATCAGAGCATCAAAGGACTGTTGGTAGAAAGAAAGAAAAAGTCACACCAAACAAAAATTAACTCACAACAGATCCTGTGCTACCTTTTCCCATCCGGGGAGATCATTGCCCACCCTTGGACAGTCTTCACAAACTAATAGCAATACCAAAACTCGGGTTTACCCAGCTCTGCCCAGTAACAACCAACCCAGGAAAATACCCTCCCATTAGTAAGAGTGAAGTAGTTGCAAAGAATACCAGGAGACATGCAAACCTCTCCCTAAAAGCAAGCATGCCTGAACTGTTTAAAGCACTCTGCACTGAGTGGTACTACTTAAATACAAAAGAAATTATATTCTTCATTTAGTTTCAAGCATTTATAATCATAACCAACATAAAAACTCAGAAAATGCCTATCGTCTCCAATGTTAAAAAAGCTCAACTAAAGCAGAAAACCAATGCATTTGCCATCTCAATCTATACCTTAAAAAATGTCAATACTATCATTTAAATTTTAAATATACATATTTATTAGAGAACATTTTCGAAAATATTTTAATTTTATGTAAAAATTTTTTACTTCTGTCATATCACTGGATAGTTTATTATTATTATTCTAAATCTTGGCCATGGCAAATATAAAGCATTCTGAAAGTAATGTTAAAATCAGAAAACAATGATTATTTAATATTGAGATTGCTAAATGAATTGAAGGGTTTGGGGGGGAAAGAAAAATGAACTCCAAAAACCTTCCTCTCTCTCATGCAACCAGTTTAATAAGGGTGTCAATATTATATTTCTTAGTAGTTACAGGGTTCAGTGGAGAATGGCTGAATTATTGTCTTATGATGTTTCACTCTAGTAACAGTAAAACAGGTTATGTCAGTCAGATCAAGGCCTTTACAGAAAAAAATAAGGATGGGATTTGGAATAAAACACTTCAAATAAGGAAGGTAGAAGTAAACTCATATCTAGGATGACAAGAGAGGGCTTGGAATAAAGGTGAGAGAGAGGTAATAAGTAATAAGAAATTACTGGAAAGAAGTTTCTATAACACTGTCAGCTCTCTCTGACAGTGAGAATTAAAGAAGAAAACCATGCTGGGAAAGAAAATCTGAAAGGGAATTCATGAATAAGATTTCAAACTAGCCTGGACAGTCAAAATGCTATATGCAGCAAAGTTAGGAAAAGCATTGATTCTTCAAGGAGTTTAAAGAGCAGATTAGGAAAGTAGTACCATCTCATTTATAAAAGGAAGTTCTGGAATTTTGGAATCAGATAGCAAAACACAAACATCAAATGCTGGCAAACTCTGTTTATAGTTGGCATCCTTTGGCCCAGGGAATTGGTGGACTTCTTCCTCTTCTGAATGTACAGCAACCCCTTTCTCTGCCCACTCTTAACCTCTTATGTGTTCTTCTTTACATATTTAACTCTCTTTGGACAGATTTCTAAAATCTCACCAATAGACTTGTAGATTGTAGATTCTAGGGGCAAAGGATGTGTCTTCTATTTCTGGACCATCAGTCTTTATGATGTAGAAGGAAATGGTGTTTGTTTGGTGTTATTGGTATCCCTTACGATGGATGATGGAGAACATTATATCTTACTTGTAAAGGTATCTTTACAATTAAATGCTTGATGTTCAACAGATGTCCACTGACTGAACTTATTACTTAGATTGAATCTAGTTGAGAGATTTAAACAAACTAAGGGGGGGCTTCCCTGGTGGCGCAGTGGTTGAGAGTCCACCTGCCAATGCAGGAGACACGGGTTCGTGCCCCGGTCCGGGAGGATCCCACATGCCGCGGAGAGGCTAGGCCCGTAGAGGCCCACGTACCGCAAAAAAAAAAAAAAAAAAAAAAAAAAAACTAAGGGGGAGAGAAAAAAAGGACGTAGGCATGCGAATTGCACCAAATTCTTGGTAAAACTAATATGATTCGATCATGATATGGTAAATACTATATACATAGTGTCATCTTCTCATCCAAGTGAGGAAAAAAAAGAGAGTGGGACTGCCTCTGGGTGTATACAAACTGGACTGAAAGGCAATGTAAGAAAATTTAGGTGATAGGATTTTAAGATTAATGTAGTTCTTTAAAAAGCTGATTTGACAAAACATCTCAGTTACCACCAAGAGATGAAAGGGTAATAATTACTAATGTATTTATTGCTAAGATTTCCTATGTCTATGATTTTTGGCAAAGCCTCAAAATACTGTTTTTACATTTTTTAATCCATTCCTTTAACAAACATTTGCAGATCACTTTTTGCTGGGTACTGGGATTCATGCCAGGTACTTACATGTAAGCAAAGCAGACACAATCCTTACTTACTTGTTAAAGAGGGAGACAGATGAGGACAGTACTAAATTTTAGTCATTCATGCAACAGCTATTCACTGAGAGCCTAATATTTGCCTCTATGGACCCCTGAAACACAGCCGTGAACAGAACAAATTCCTTGCTTTTCAATGGAACTTAAATTATAGTAAGAAAGAGCTATCATCAATAAAAAGGTAAATATATGAAATGTTTAAAAATGCTATGAAGATAAATAAACAGGGCAGTGGGACAGGAAAGAGAATCCTCAGTGGTCTGGCATGAATTTATACAGGATGGTCTGGGAACCCCTCCCTGAAGGAAGTGAAAGAGAAAAAAAGCACAGTTAGCAGGGGAAGAAGGTTCCACCAGCCAGAGATGGTGATTATGATAGCACTAACAATCATTGACAAATACTGAGGCCTTGTTATATGCCAGGTACTGTTCTACACACTTCACATGTGTTAACATGTTTATTCTTCATGACAGCCCTAAGAGGTAAGTATCATGGCCAGGGACTTCCCTGGCAGTCCAGTGGTTAAGGCTTCACCTTCCAGTGCAAGGGGTGTGGGTTTGATTCCTGGCTGGAGAGCTAAGATCCCACATGCCTTGCAGCCAAATACCCAAAACATTAAAACAGAAGCAATATTGTAACAAATTCAATAAAGACTTTAAAAATATATATATCGTGCCCACTTTACAGATGAAGAAGTGGAGGTGTAGAGAAATCACATGATTAGTCAAGGTCCACAATTCATAACATGTAGAGCCACAACTGAACCCAGATAGCCTGCCGATGCAGGGGACACGGGTTCGTGCCCCGGTCCGGGAGGATCCCACGTGCCGCGGAGTGGCTGGGCCCGTGAGCCATGGCCACTGAGCCTGCGCGTCCGGAGCCTGTGCTCCACAACGGGAGAGGTCACAACAGTGAGAGGCCCACATACCGCAAATAAATAAATAAATAAATAAATAAATAAATAAATAAGTAAACACAACAACGGAAGTAATTACAAGCTTTGTTAAGTGGATAAATGTTCTGGGGGAAAAAAACAAACATCTGAAAATAACAGGGAAACCACTTAAGATAAGGTCAAAGGGGAAGGCCTCTCTGAGGACACTACATTTTACCTGAGAAGGGAAGGATGAAGAGGAAGTGCCGGGGCAGGGTTTTCCAGGAAGGGAGAAGGGCATGTGCTTATGTCCTGCGGCCAGAAGGATCTGGGAAAACCAGGGAATCTGGAGCCCAAAGAATAAAGAGAAGCGTCCTGTGAGAGAGGAGGGAGGAGATAGGCAGAAGCCATGCTATGTTGGCCTGATAGGAAGTGTGGACTTTATTATGTCATTAAGAAGCCATTTATTGGGGGGTTTATCTGGCCTTGTAAAAATATCACTTTGCTTCTTTGCGAGGAAGGAATTCGCTTTTCACGGAGAGTTGATAGAAAATGTGCTGCGTGGGGTGGTGGTGAAGTCTCCCATTTTCTTCAACTGTACAATACAAAGACAGATATGCAATCAACAAATAGCTTCTATGGGTGTATATAGATGCACACATAATATCTGAATCCTGGTGTCCAATATTGATTTATAAATAAATCAGAACTCTTTTTAGAAAAACTGCCTGGTTGTGCTCATTTTATGCATGAGGCTGACCTCATGCAAGAGAGTCTGCTTGTGGATTTCTGAATCCTTGCCATGGTCAGATTTACTGAGTGAGGAAGGGAATGCTCTTTGTTCCTCGTGAACTTTATTCTTTAATCTTTTGACCATTTTTCTAACGAAACAAGGTCCTTAGAATTCTAGTTACGGTTTGCTTGAGCTTCACATGTTCAAATACCTTTTAGCCACAGGTTGTATTTCTAATTCTCTGTGAGAATAGGGTGTTGACAGAAGATCGTTCTGTAACAGTACAAACGAACTCCACCTCAAACTGTTTTCTCAGGAATGCTCAATGTTTTAGAGTACACTGTGGTTTTGAATTTAGGATCAAATTTGGAACTGAACCGCTTTCTGTTCGGTAAAGCAGAACTAAAATGTCACAGCTGTGAAGATGTGTCTTTTTTTTTTTTTTTTTTTTAATTTATTAAAGAAGAGAGAGTTGCCCTGTCATGAGCACCACCAAGTGGCCTGTGCAGATCTTACAAACCTCCCAAGATGTCACTTGATTACGGGGTTCCAACCAAAGACCTGACCAGTTTACATGGAGAATATCTGTATATCTTTAAAATTTTTTTAAAGGTTACACTCTATTTACAGCTATCACAAAATACTGGCTCTATTCCCCGTGTTGTAAATGCAAGCATACCTTTTGAGAGTCAATGACTCAGAATCCATTTGTTAGACTTCCTCAAAATTAAATCAACGAATAGAAATCATTGCTGGGGTTTGAAGTCCCAAATGTGGCACTAAGGAGTGCTGTTGGGGTCACTCACTGTGCTATCAGAAGTAGGTACAATGTTGGAAGGGGACCGAAAAGGAGCCCGACACTTTGGAAGGGCTCTCACCCCGCTACTGATGCAGGCTGGTCCCCTTCACACAGATGTAGAAACACATCCATGTCGGTTCCTGGGGCATAACCCACCTGCGCTGAGCAACTTTAACCTAGCAACAGGAGGGAGATAAATTGCGTGTTCTCGGTTTCACATTATAATGTTTCTCATCCCAAATGTGGATGCACACAAGGTTTCAACATTTTTCACCTGACAACTTGTCTGATGTTTTTTTCTTTTTAACTATCCAAAATCCAGGTTTGGACGCACTAGAAAATGTAGCCTCTGCCCTGGAGAAGACGATACTCAAGGAACAATACAATACTGCCATCTCCTTCTCTGGTTACAGATATAAACTGTGTCTGTGCTGTGGGGAGGAGGGGTGGGGCACTCTGGGTGGCTTTAGGTGAAGAGTGTTGACTTGAAAGCAACACCTCAAAGACTGTCTCCTAGAAAAGGGAACCCTCTGTTGGTGGGAATGTAAAATTGATACAGCCACTATGGAGAACAGGATGGAGGTTCCTTAAGAAACTAAAAATAGAACTACCATACAATACAGCAATCCCACTGCTGGGCATATACCCTGAGAAAACCATAATTCAAAAAGAGTCACGTACCACAATGTTCACTGCAGCTCTATTTACAATAGCCGGGACATGGAAGCAACCTAAGTGTCCATCAACAGATGAATGGATAAAGAAGATGTGGCACATACATACAATGGAATATTACTCAGCCATAAAAAGAAACAAAATTGAGTTATCTGTGGTGAGGTGGATGGACCTAGAGTCTGTCATACAGAGTGAAGTAAGTCAGAAAGAGAAAAACAAATACCGCATGCTAACACATATGTATGGAACCTAAAAAAAAAGAAAAAACCATTCTGACGAACCTAGGGGCAGGACAGGAATAAAGACGCAGATGTAGAGAATGGACTTGAGGACACGGGGAGGGGGAAGCGGAAGCTGGGATGAAGTGAGAGAGTGGCATAGACATATATACACTACCAAACGTAAAAGAGATAGCTAGTGGGAAGCAGCTGCATAGCACAGGGAGATCAGCTCGGTGCTTTGGGACCCCCTAGAGGGGTGGGATAGGGAGGGTGGGAGGAAGACACAAGAGGGAGGGGATATGGGGATATATGTATACGTATAGCTGATTCACTTTGTTATACAGCAGCTACTAATACAAGGTTGTAAAGCAATTATACACCAATAAAGATATAAATTTTAAAAAAAGACTGTCTCCTAGGGCCTCAAATCCTCAGCCCGTTCCATTCACACCTCATTTCCATTTTGACAGACAAAATTAAAACAAATTTGAATGGGTCAGGATTTATTCAATATTTAGGAATTTTAATTTAAGGTCAAAGAATATGGTCTGGAAATCACTTCTCTAAGTCATCAACAAAAGATTAAGATTTCATGAACCAATTAAAAACAAATGTCATTATAGTCGAAGAAAGCGTGTTACAACACACCTGCACCGTATTTAAGGGTCTGAAGTATTGCTGTTGTTAAGAAAAAGACATATATATACATATATATGTATAGGTCCATATAAACAGGTTTCTAAATAGACAGCGATTAAAAGTTCCCTAAGGCTGCTATAAGGAGTTAGAGGCCTAACAAGTGCCTGGTTTGCCTGAGGACACAGAGGAAGGAAGAAGCAGACTCCCGACACCACCTTTACATTCGTGTGGTATTCTGCAGTTTACAGGATGCTTTCAGCTCCTCCGTCCCTTTCATTTGAGCCTTACAAAAAAGAGTGATGCATCACCCCACTCAGAGTTAAAGAGACTGTGATTCAGAGAAGATAAATGTCTTGTTAGTAGCTAAAAGCTGTTGGGCTAGGAACAGGCTGGGCTTGTTTCACTCTGCAACAATCTGCATTGACTTATTTTCAAAACACTGTCGTGTTTCATTTATTTCTCCCAGGACTGTGGCAAGATGGGCAAAGTGGACATCATTCCTAAATAATAAGTAAAATAACTGGCATTTAGGGGGGGAGGTGGTTGGCCCAAGGTCAGGCAAAGCTAGAGCTGGGAAGAGAACCAAATCTCCTGGATTCTAACCCAGTTTCCTTCCTACGGTCCTCCACTGCCACCTTCTACATTCAAATTATCATCTACTAGAAGAATCCAAACTGAAGAGACTAAGAGCCCCAAATAAACAGGAAAAGATATTTGGATGAAATTTTTCCAAAGAAAAAGTGGGCCCAGAAAAGGAGATTATTTACGTCAGGAGTTGTTATTTACATACCATCACCAGAAGGAACAAAAGAGGCATAAAATACACAAAAGTCATACTTTAAAGAAACATTTCTGGGAGGAGTTGTGAGTTAGAAGATGGGAAATAAGAGAGAAGCAGGGAGGTCTGAAATTCTATCAGTGAATTTAGACCTCAGTTGCTACATGTCATTTTAATCACAAATACTGACCTGAGACAAATACCCTGGTCTATAAAAAAGGCAACTTGCCCGGAGAATTTAAATTTAGTAGCAAAAGGATTCAAAAGAGTTGGAAATTTCAGAACTCCATCTTCCAGTCTGATGGATAATTAGGTTTGAAAGTTACATTTGTACTTTCATGTAAGGCAAAGTAGGCTGATGGCAGGCAGCCCTGGACAGTGGAAAGACCCTCTTAGGAAACTCACCATGAGACCCCGGGCTACATAGCCCTTTCAGAAACAGGATCAGACATCCTGGCTCCAGTTCTGCTCTGCCACTGTGTAGTCAAGTATGCTCCACCCCAATTTCCTCAGGTGTAAAATGGTGTGACTAATCAGCATGGTAATGGTGACCCCATTTAAACCACCCAAACACTTCCCCTGAGTTCTCTCCATCACTCTGCACACAACCCCATTATGTAGGTGCCATGCTTATTCCCATCTGACTAAATCAGGGCCTAGAGACCAGAGGCACCACTGGCCTGATTCCAAAGATCACTCCCTTCACCTGCCTTATTCGAAATGAAATGTTTTTTCATGGTAAAACAATAAACTGGCATTCTGGTTTTACATATGAGTCTTTCACAAGCCTTGCTTATGAATCAGTCCCTTCAGATCCAGCTCTGAGGATATCAGATTTCTAATGCTTCAGAGCTCCACATGGGATCCCAAACTATGGTATCAGTGAAGCTGTTGTGCGATTGGCGGGGAAGCCAGTCATTGGAGGCAACCCTCTAGGCCTATTTCCAGGAGAAATTTCGGCATCCTCCATCATACTGCCATCGCCTTTTATAAACTGTAATGGGATGAGGAAAAGTGGTGGGATTCAAGCTGAATTCCCATTCCCAGGCTGGGTGGGTTAGAAACCACGTTTATCATACAGAAACTGCTAGGGTGAAGAAAGTCAGCACCTTGAACTTACACTCTGATTAAATATCCTTGAGACCTCAGTGAGATAGTAGGAAGGATAGAAACTGAAAGATTCATTTACCAGAAGTGGAAATTTGAAGTCAGCTTTGGGACAGACCCATACTACCATACTGTATTCTGTGCTTCTCGGAGAAGTGGATCTTAGCTGAAGAAAGCAAGACATAGGCTGGCTTTTACAACAAGGCATACTCAGACCACCAGCTCCCATTTGCTTGCAATGGACAGGGATTTAGAGACCAAACAAGTCACCTCTTATCACTTAGAGCAGAGATAAAGTTTTGCATGCCCAGGCTGGGGTTAAGTAGATAGAAGTGTGGGGAGGACAAATGTGACCAAGTGAAATGAAAGGTGGTGTGTGTGTGTGTGTATTCAAAAAGTAGTTATAGGGCTAGAAGTCCTGTAGCTCTGAGGAGTCAAGGTGGGGTCATATATAAGCAGAAACAAAAATTAGTCCTTCACGAGGGAAACGCTTTGAACCTATAAGATATTTCAGGTAAAACACATTTCCTAATACTCCCTAGGCAAATATTTAAAACAAACAGGGGAAAAAAAGACGTGTTTTAATTTCCCTTGTGTAGATAATACTCCACCCCACTTCTGCAAGGCAGTGGCTGTAGAAAGGTCTAACTAGTTGAACGCCTAAGGAATGCCATACGATTTGTATAATTTGACTCCCCTCTTCAGGGCTTGAGGGCTTGGGCTATCTAGTTAAAAAAAAAAAAAAAGGAAATGATTTGCTTCTGAAACCAACCCTTGTTCCAAAGGTAACTTCTGAGACCCATGAGGAAGCTGAACTAGAGGAAGGCACTTTGCCTCCTGCAGGATGACTTGTTAAATATTAATGAATCCACAAGGTATGAAGAACTCCTGGGGTGGCCTAATTGCTTTCAGAACTGCTTAATTCCTGTGAGTAAGCCACTTCTTTGATTTTGCCAAACAGTACTTACTTTGGGTTCAACCCTTCATGGCTCACTTCCAAACTGTGAACATTAAAAGGCAAAAATTTTGTTTGCAAACCACAGTCTGGCAACAAGGCACTAAAAGAAACCTCAGAAATGGAATTACATTCACTTGTCTAAACTCTTCTACTTAAGGCTTTAAAGACTAAACCCCTTGGTCTAAGTGATCTAGTTTTGCCTTACTATGACTCTGTGGTAGACCAAATAACAACTCCCCCAAAGACGGCCACCACCCAATCCCCAGAACCCATGGGTGTCATCTTATGTGGCAATAGGGACTTTGCATATATGATTAAGTCAAGGATCTTGAGACAGGGATAGTGTCCTGAATGATCCAGGTGGGGCTAATGTAAAGACCAGGGTCCTTACAAGAGGAACACAGGCAGATCAGGTACAGAAGAAGACACATTGATGATGAAAGCAGAGATCAGAGTGATGTGGCCTTGAGCCAGTGAACCCGGCAGTCCCCAGAAGCTGGAAGAGCCAAAGGACAGATTCTCCCTGGAGCCTCCCAAAGGAACCAGGCCTTCCAACGCCTTGATTTTGACTCTCGAAAACCCCTCTCAGACTTCTGACCTCCAGAATTGTAAGATAAGAAATCTGTGTGGTTTAAAACCACTAAGAGTATGGTAACTGGATACACAACAACAAGAAAACTAAACCAGACCCACCTGTAAATGTCTGAAAAGTTTGAAACAGTATAGTAAACAGCCCAGGAAATACCCTCAGTCTTGTTTTGAGCAGAATGCCCAGTCAGTTCCTCAGGTAAAGTGTTTTTCATCTTGGGGATTGGCGAACAAGTGAGGATTTGAGAGGCTCATGGTGTAAAAATTTGCCTATATATTTTGGAGAAGTGTGACAACCTGGTCCCTAGAATTTGGTGTCCACTGGCCTAACCACAACGATGGGACCACCTGTAATTACACTATAGGAGGCCCAAGGCTACGAGGAAGCCTGGGGCGAGGATTCTGCCCAGTGAGATGCTCCAGTATGGATGGTGACCAAGCAAAGGAATCAGATTCTCTCCCTGGGAGTTTTGAGTGCAAGACTCCAAGAAAGCAGGAAAAGGAAAAGAATAGGAGTGGAAAAACAGAGAGAAAGGGGACAAGGAGAGCAAAGCTGAGGGACAAAAAGGACAGAGTGAGTAGAAGAGGGAGCAGTGGACACCAAACTCCAGGGACCAGATTGTCACACTTCACCGTGGTTCCCAGTGCCTGCAGTGGTCCTCTGTGGGGAAGCGCTGGGGCCCTCAAATAACGGCTGAATGGATCAACAGTAGTAAACTGCATCCCAGTTCTTCAGGAGACCTGGACTGCTGCTGAGATTGGCACTCGGACTTCCTTCTTTCCCCATGTAGCCTTGCAATTACCACACCCTACCTGAGATGACCTGAGTAGGTTCTGTCCTTTACAACCTTAAAGAGCCTAACCACAATTCTCTCTGCCCCAGCCTCATCCTTTGAAAAGATCACTGAAGGCAAGGACTTGACATTTCTTCACAGAAAATATACAAATGGCCAAAAAGCACTTGAAAAGTTGCTCAATGTCATTAGAAAAATGCAAAATCAAAACTAGAATGAGATACTACTTCACACCCATTAGGACAGCTATACTCAAAAAAGTGTTGGTGAAGATGTAGTGAAATTGGAACCCTCCTACACTGCTGGTGGAATGTAAAATGGCACAGCCATCAGAGAAAACAGTTTGGTGGTTCTTCAGTACGTTAAAGAGAATTACAATATGACCCGGCAATTCCACTTCTAGGTATGTAAACAGAAGAACCTAAAAAACAGGTTTTCAAACAATAACTTATACATGAACATTTACAGTGGCACTATTCACAATAACTAAAAGGTAGAAACAACACAAATGTCCATCAGTGGATGAAGACGAAAACAAATTTTGGTCTCTATGTACAATGGAATATTAGTAATCGATAAAAATGAAGAACTGGTACATGCCACAACATGGATGAACCTAGAATACATTATGATAAGTGAGAGGAGCCAGACACAAAAGGCTACATGTTGTGTGATTCCGTTTGTACGAAATTCCCATAGTAGGCAAATCCACAGAGACAGAAAGAAGATCAGTGGTTGTTAGGGGTTGTGGAGAAATGGGAGTAACTGCTCAGTCGGTACCGAGTTTCCTTTGGGGGTGATGAAAATATTCTGGAACTCAATAGTGGGGATGGTTACATGACATTGTGAATGTACTAAATGCTGTGGAAGTGTACGTTTTAAAATAGCTACGATGATGAATGTCATGTGAATTTTACAATAAAGATTATTGGACAATGTATTTCATGTAACATTCATTTATTTGCCACATTTTATAGATATTCACTTCAACTTACGGCTATGCTGGCAGACACCCCAAATCTTGCTCTGGCTCCAAGTGGCTTTGGGCCTCGGGTTATTCATTCACTCTCAAGGGTCCAGTCTACGATGTATAACACAAACATCTGTACGATTTCTCAGAATCGGACCCAGGACTCCTACCACATGGGCTTCTGTTGTCAGCCTAAAATCTGTTGTCCACGTATGGCTTGTTTTGTAGAAAGGAGTAGAAAGCTAATCAGTGGCATCTGGCCAGAGTAACCTGATCCTGGACTAGCCCCGGAGTGAGCCGGAAAAGCCATGCAAAATTCAGGCTCACAAAGGCCTTTTACTTCTAATTTTAATATGAGATCAAGATACCGTAAAGAAATTGATCACGTAGGGGAGGAAAAATCATTTTCCCTCTACCCTTCTAAGTTCTTGTCCGAGACACCCCCCACCTCCCGACCTCCAATAAAAGACAGATTAACGGGAGAAGAGCAACAGAAGTTTAATAATATATATGCCTCCTGGATGCACGGGAGAGACCCAGAAAAACTGAGCAACTCCCAGAAACGGCCCAAGCCATCACCTTAAGTACCTTCTCCAACTAAAGGCTAAAGAAAGATATGTGGATGGGGACAGAGAGGCCAGTTATGGGAGGTCACCGTGAAAAGCACAAGCGACAAGGCTTAGGCTGTCGTGCAGATCTAAGTCTGTGCCTTCTCCATAGAGAAGAGTTTCTGGAGATACAGTCATTCTTCTCTTCCAGGTACAGAGAAGGAGACACCCTTATAAACGTAAATGTGTCTTACAAAAGGGTAATTTCGACTTGGTTTTCATAGCTTCTCCCTTGTCTGTTGTTTCTTAAAAGTAACCAGGCTAAAATAATCCTTGTGCTAAGGAGGCAAATTTGGGGGTGGTAAATTCTGCCCCGCTTCAATCCCTTGGTAATAAGAGTCAGTCACTGAGTGGATTAAGAAGTTAATGATGACACCATTAGAGAATCATTTTCTTACAGACAGTGACTGATACTTCAAAAGAATGTTATAGCTATATGTTATCAAGCTCTTCAATAAAATTAAATTTCCCAAGTGAAGAAAATACAGATTGGCCCACCCTTGTTGAAAATGATGCAAACGAAGACGGAATTACATTTCTTGCTTCGCAAAATATTCCAGAAGTGTTTTTTTGATCAGCAGATGGCGCTGCCAACATATTACTCTACTGAAATTAAAAAGGAGACAATGGCCACTTTCTTTAATCCCTTTATTATATAGGATATTTGGAATAAGTTATTAATTTCTTGTCAGTGTCATGCTTGGAATAATGTTTTTTCATTGTCATGCTTTATCACTCTTGGTATTAGCAAGCTACCTCCGAAGTTCTAAAATCCTAAGAAATTTAATTAAATTGATACACAGAAAGGGCCTTTAAAACATTATCTTTATTAGTAGTAGTATTAACTAACATGGATTGGGTATTTTCTACGGGGTAGACACTTTAGTGGGTCTTCACATAAGTTTCTTACTTAATGTTAACAAACTGAAAGTGTGTTATTTCCATTTTCAAAAGGAGAAAACTGAGGCTTAGGTAAGTTACATTCTTGGCCCGAGGCACACACTGCTTGTAAGAGACAGAAACAGGGTTCAAAGTGAGGTCTCACCCTTTCAAAGTGCATGTCCTTAAGCACGTTGCCTCCATGTCACACATAGTGCCACAGTGCTATAGTATTGCCAACACTGTGGAAAAGACATCTCAAAAGACAGGCTTGCTAGATGAATATACAGTCAGGTCATCTTAAACCACCAAACACACAAATGACCTAATTCAAACCATTTAAAAAGCTAATTTAACTCCTAAATCCTGCTTGTATCCAGAATCCATTCAAAGCTTAAAACAAGTCTGACCCCATTTCTGTTTTGAGAAAATAAAGAATGAAAAGTGATATCCCACTGAGTCAAAGGGAACAAAGACCTTGAACAGCATTCAAAATAAAAGGCAACCCTGAAAGAGAAATAATGCAGACTCCACTGAGTGTGTGAGCAGAAAGGAACTGAGTTAATGAGACAGTCTGTCCAGTACTGAAGAAAAGAGAAAGAAGTAGGTTGTTTGCATACTTAAAGTTTGACCTTTTCATGATCAGATATTTTTCTGAACTGCGACAGGGAAAAACCAGTAATTTGCCTGTTGTGACACTATTGATTACAAAGTTAGATAGGTAATGCCAAAGTTGAAGAAAATGCAAGCAAGGGGCAAGCATAAGGAATCTAGTTTTTCTAATAGACAAATGCTATGTGTTGATTATAAAGGTTATCTGATAAAAATAAATTCAACACAGCAAAAGAGGTTATCCTTCAATCTAAAAAAAATTGTTAGTCATGTCTGAAGTGAAGATAAATTGGGGACTTACACGCTAGTACTCCATAGCCCATTCAGTCACTTAATGCCATCACCTCTCGGGACAAGAAAGGACACTCCAGGGTCATGAACGCTATTTTAATAAGTTGAGTAAGGTTTTCTCCCCAGGCGCCTGGGATGGAGCCTAGTGAGCTAGACCAGAGCCTGTTGTTTCTCTCATTTCCCTGTTACGACACAAAAACCAAACACTCCCTTTATCAGAAGCTGTACCTAAACACTGGCTCTTGACATATACCTTTTCTGGAGCAAATCAGGACAGATCTGAGATGTGAGAAAACTCTCCTGGGCTTTTCCAGGACAGTAAGGCGCTTCTATGCCTGACAGATCACACAAATTGCTTGGGAGGAACTCGAGGACAAGGGCTCCCGGAGAGCCCGGCACACAAAAGCACAGCTTCTGACTTATTCAGCCCTCACACTGTCCTCCCCACGCCAGCCTCAGAGCCCAGCAGCTTTCTTCCTTTTGATACTATTTCTGGTATGTTGACCAAGCATAAACCATGCCGTATTCAAAACACAACTGTATTTTGGGCTCCTTTCACACTTTAGCATGTAGTCAGTGGGGATAACCCTTCTTTGCTCCTGGAAAACCAGCAGGTTCCGTGCCGTTTCTGCTCACTCTTAGGTGATACACAGTTCTGCATATACACTGGAGGTTGTCTACAGACTCATTTCAAAAATTAAACTTTGAATTCAAAATATTAATCAAAACTCTTTTGATGGGCTTCCCTGGTGGCGCAGTGGTTGAGAGTCCGCCTGCCGATGCAGGGGACACGGGTTCGTGCCCCGGTCCGGGAAAATCCCACAGGCCGCGGAGCACCTGGGCCCGTGAGCCATGGCCGCTGAGCCTGCGCGTCCGGAGCCTGTGCTCCGCAACGGGAGAGGCCACAACAGTGAGAGGCCCGCGTACCGCAAAAACAAACAAACAAACAAAAAATCTCTTTTGAATAAATATCAGTCTTCGCCCTTCCCCTGGTTTAGGCTAGCTTTAAGGAGAAGCCTATACTGGGGGGAAAAAAGCACAGCTGGATTCTCTTTCTCCCTCAGGCACATCTCTCCCTCCTTTCTCCTCCCTGTTTCCTAGCTAGTTTCTTCTTCCTTCTGAGATGGGTAAGCATGCAGGAGGGGGGAATATGCGGACAAGATGAGGCAGTGCCAAGTATAGAAAACGGCTGGGAAATATTTCACTTGAACTGGGACTATTTTAAGCGGGCTTCCCACACTCTGGGGCTGGCAGAAGTTCAAGAAGTTCTCTTGCAGGGACACGGACGTAGGCTCTTCAGAGGGGCTTCTCACTGGAGACTTATCTGAAGTTCCCTCGACTACGGCAGGTGCTTCTCCATGCTGGGCTGTCACTCCCAACTCCTTCCTCGAGCCTGAAGTGTTGGATTTTTCTCCCTGTGCACTGCTGCTCCCCTGCGGGCAGCTCTCTTTGAACACAAGATATCCCTGTCGGTAAAGCCCACATCTAGACCACAGGAAACAACTATGCACCCCATGTCCTTCCAGCAAACCTTGGGGCGAGGCTGAGTCTACTGCAGCTGCAGCTTCATCGTCAGCACAGAGACCCCATCCAAATATTTTATATTCATGGAGATACCAGGATTCCAGAATCACAGAGAAGATTCTGGCTTCTTCTGTACCCATAGTCTATGGTATATGTTACATCATACATTTTAACACTTTTTGACAATGCTTTGGGAAATGTTTTAACCAGTTCTACAATTCTTCATAGTAAATAGTCTTGGCTTCTCAGAAATTGTTGGAGTAACATCATGGAGACTGAAACCACTCTGGCTTTTGGACTCATAAGTTTTATTTACTTCATGACACAAGCCAGCATCATCAGAGTAGTAAAGGAAATATCTTAATTTCAGCTCAGACAGTAATATTTACCAAACTTAACATAGTTTAAACCCTGTTCTACTTTACAGTATCTTTCATAACATCCTTCCCCAATAACTTAGATCCTAAATAATCAGAACCTTAAAATAGAGACTTTGAGAATTATTGTACACCAGGAGTATCTTCTGGTGATTATGGAGCCCTAGAAATGCTAATGCAAATAGCAAAAGTCAATGAACACTTGAGAATAGCTGAGTGGATCTAGGCACCCCAGTTTTCTTGATGATGGAGATGCTGCTCAGAGCTAGAGGGCTTCTCCCCAACATCAAAAGAGGCTGTGATCAGGGAACAACGTGTGCATGGGGATGGAATGGAGGAGTGGTGGCACTCATATAGTGTATTTACCATTGCTAATCTAGAAGCAGAGTAACAAGTCAACTACGCATAACGGAAGAGAGTCACTGTTGTCCTAGAGAAATGATTAGAGAGAAAACAGAAGGGAAAAAGGAAGAAAAACTATGTTTTTTGTTTTTGCTAGTTTGGCAATAAATCTTAGTTTTCACAGTTTCCCATCTGTAAACTCAAATGAACTTGAACTTGGAGAAATCTATCAAGAGATAACTGATACTGTCTTGATTACTGTAGCTTTGTAGTATAGTCTGAAGTCAGGGAGCCTGATTCCTCCAGCTCCGTTTTTCTTTCTCAAGATTGCTTTGGCTATTCGGGGTCTTTTGTGTTTCCATATAAATTGTGAAATTTTTTGTTCTAGTTCTGTGAAAAATGCCATTGGTAATTTGATAGGGATTGCCCTGAATCTGTAGATTGCTCTGGGTAGTATAGTTATTTTCACAATTTTGATTCTTGCAATCCAAGAACATGGTATATCTCTTGATCACCTTTGTATCACCTTTCAACTCTTTCATCAGTGTCTTATGGTTCTCTGCATACCGGTCTTTTGCCTCCTAAGGTAGGTTTATTCCTAGGTATTTTATTCTTTTTGTTGCAGTGGTAAATGGGAGTGTTTCCTTAATTTCTCTTTCTGATTTTTCATTGTTAGTGTATAGGAATGCAAGAGATTTCTGTGCATTAATTTTGTATCCTGGTACTTTACCAAATTCATTGATCAGCTCTAGTAGCTTTCTGGGGGCATCTTTAGGATTTTCTATGTATAGTATCATGTCATCTGCAAACAGTGTATGGTACTGGCACAAAAACAGAACTATAGATCAATGGAACAGGATAGAAAGCCCAGAGATAAACCCATGCACATATGGTCACCTAATCTTTGACAAAGGAGGCAAGAATATACAATGGAGAAAAGACAGCCTCTTCAATAAGTGGTGCTGGGAAAACTGGACAGCTACATGTAAAAGAACGAAATTAGAACACTTCCTAACACCATACACAAAAATAAACTCCAAATGGATCAAAGACCTAAATGTAAGGCCAGACACTATAAAACTCTTGGAGGGAAACACAGGCAGAACATTCTATGACATAAATCACAGCAAGATCCTTTTTGACCCACCTCCTAGAGTAAAGGAAATAAAATCAAAAATAAACAAATGGAACCTAATGAAACTTAAAATCTTTTGCACAGAAAGGAAACCATAAACAAGACAAAAAGACAACCCTCAGAATGGGAGAAAATATTTGCAAATGAA
>NW_020175410.1:551728-633237 GCF_003031525.2 Neophocaena asiaeorientalis asiaeorientalis
ATATAAAACAGATAGCTAGTGGGAAGCTGCTGCATAGCACAGGGAGATCAGCACAATGCTTTGTGACAATGTAAAGAGGTGGGATAGGGAGGGAGGGAGGGAGGCTCAAGAGGGAGGGGATATGGGGATATATGTATACATACAGCTGATTCACTTTGTTGCACAGCAGAAACTAACACAACATTGTAAAGCAATTATACTCCAATAAAGATATGAGAGAGAGAGAGAGAGAGAGAAAGAGAGAGATAAGTGATAGATTCAATACAATCCCTGTCAAAATACCAATGATATTTTTCACAGAACTAAAACAAATAATTTTAAAATCTGTATGGAAACACAGAAGACCCTGAATAGCCAAAACAATCTTGAGAAAGAAGAACAGAGCTGGAAGAACCATAATTCCTGAGTTTAGACTATCCTACAAAGCTACAGTAATCAAAACAGTATGGTACTGGCACAAAAACAGACATATAGATCAATGAAACAGAACAGAGAGCTCAGAAGGAAACCCATGATTAATCTATGACAAAGGAGGCAAGAATATACAATGGAGAAAAGACAGTCTCTTCAACAAGTGGTGCTGGGAAAACTGGACAGCTACATGTAAAAGAATTAAATTAGAACATTCTCTAACACCATGTACAAAAATGAACTCAAAATGGATTAAAGACCTAAATGTAAGATTGGATACTACAAAACTCCTGGAAGAAAACATAGGCAGAACACTCTGACATAAATCATAGTTTTGTTTTGGATCTGTCTCCTAAAACAAAGGAAATAAAAGGAAAAATAAAGAAATCAGACCTAATTAAATTTAAAAGTTTTGCACAGCAAAGAAAACTACTGACAAAACAAAAAGACAACCTACTGAATGGGAGAAAATATTTGCAAATGATATGACCAATAAGGGGTTAATATCCAAAATATATAAATAGCTCATACAACAACATTAAAAAACCAAACAACTCAATTAAAAAATGGGCAGAAAACCTAAATAGACATTTTTCAAAGAAGATACACAGAGGGCCAATAGCCACATGAAAATATGCTCAACATCATTAATCATCAGAGTAATGTAAATCAAAACCACAAGATATCACCTCACATCTGTCAGAATGGCTATCATCAAAAAGAACCAAAAAAGCAAATGTTGGTGAGGATGCAGAGAAAAGTGAACCCTCGTACACTGTTGGTGGGAATATAAATTCATGCAGCCACTGTGGAAAACAGTATGGAGACTTATCAAAATATTAAAAAATGAACTACCATATGACCTAGCAATTCCACTCCTGGGTATATACCCCAAAACAAAAACAAAAACACTAATTTGAAAAAATATATACACCCCAATGTTCATAGCAGCATTATTTAAAATTGCCAAGATATGAAAACAAACTAGGTGTCCATCAACAGATGAATGGATAAACAAGATGTGCTATATATACACGGCAGAGCTGTTAGGCATAAGGAAGGAATATTATGAAGAATCATATGTCAATAAACTTGATGTAAATGATGTGGTCAAATTCCTTGAAATACACAAATTACAACGACTGACTCAAGAAACAGAAAACCTGAGTAACATTATACCAGTTTAACAAAACTGAATTCATAATTAAAAACTTTACATTCCACTTCTGGAAATACAGAATTAATAATACTCTTTCCTATTATTTCCCCTAAGCACACCTAAAAACTCTGGATATTATACATAAAATGAAGATAAGATGACCCTGAAACATGGAGAGATGAAAACAGACAAGCTAAGGAAATCAGGCCCTGAGAAATGACATGGTAATAAGAAGTTTCCTGGATTTTCTTTTTGCCTGTTATATCCCAAACTTAGTGCCACAGAAGCCAGCAAGCCAAAAATACCAAAAAGTACAGAGCAAAAAGAATCCCAACAAAAGCCAGCTCACTCTAGGCAAAAGCAATAACGGGGAAACCTGGCTCTAGAGAAAAAAAAAAATGTTTAGACAATATCCACTTTACTCCAGCCAAACATCACAGAAAAAAACCACAAAAGACTCACTCCTACCAGCAGAAGTTGAGTGAGGAACTGAACCATGCCAGGTTGGAAAGAGGTACCTCACCTCACCTATTACAGTGATGTCAGAGAAAGCCAAGAAGGGACCTGGATTTTGATATCCATGAAGTGATAATGAGGCCCACTCTTACAGTGTTGGTGGATATCACATGGGGAGCGTGGACCTCCTTACCCACCAGGTGCTAACAAACTACTCCTCCCATTCCCTGTGGGGTTAGTGTCAGAGGCCCAGAGATAGACATTCACTATCACCCAGTGTAATGAGACCATCTCTGCTGATGCATAAATGGAAGCCAAATGGGGGGAAGTAACAAAGCCCTCCTACTCTTTCCAGGCAGAATGGCATTAGTGAAGGCATTGTGGGGAGGTGGCATTCTCAACTCAGTTGTCATTTGGGGAAACTGGACTTTCATCTTTCCCTGGAAATAATGGGCATTATTCCTCAACTCCTGCCCCTATCAGAATGGAGTCAGAGGAGAACAGCTAAAACAGAAAATTTAATATGGTGGATATTCTCATAAAATACCAAATATGTCCAAGTTTCAGTGTATAATCACTCACCAACAAACAGGGAAATATCAACCTGAATGAAAACAAACAATCTAAAGGTGTCATTGAGATGATAGAGATGTTATCTGAGAAGGATTTTGAAGCATTTAAAATTATTCAATGAAAACTATTCAATTATTCAATTATTCAATAATTATTCAATAACTAACATGAGAAAGCACGCGGAAAAAGTAGAAATCCTTAGCAAAGAAAGAGAAAGTCTCAACAGATAAATAGAACATAGTGATAACCAAAAAGAAATGCTAGAGCTGAAAATCATAATAGCTCAAATAAGAACTAATTGGATAGACTCAAGAGCAAAATGGAGAGAACAGAGGAAAGAATCAGTGAACTTGCTAACAGAATGAAAGTAACTACCTAATCTGAAACACCAAGAGAAAATGAGCTAGGAAAAAAAATGAACAGAGCTTCAGAGATCATAACAAAAGATCTAATATCCATGTCACTGGAGTCCTGGAAGAAGAGGAGAAAGAGAGTGAGGCTGAAAAAATTTTCAAAGAAACAATGGCTGAAATGTTTCCAATATGAGTAAAAGACATAAACTTACCGATTCAAGATTCTGAGTGAACCACAAACAGAAGAGACCCAGAAAAATCCATCCCAAGACATATTATAGTCAAAGTTCTAAAAACTAAATACAAAGAAAAAAATCTTGAAAGGAGAAGGGAAATTAAACATTACCTAAAGGTGGAGGAAAAAAAAAACAACCAATTCAAATAACAGCAGATTTATTACTAGAAACCATGAAAGCCAGAAGGAAATGGACATTTTTCAAGAGTAGAAAAAATAAAATTATCAGTCCAGAATCCTATATCCAGTGAAGTACCCTTCAACAATTAAGGAGAAATCGAGATATTCTCAGATAAAAGTAAAGTAAGAGAATTTGTTGTCAGTAGATTTATCTTAAAAGAATGGCTAAAGGAAGTTCTTCAAACAATTGAAATGATAAAAAATGGAATATTGGAACATCAGGAAGGAAGAGAAAACAACAGCAAGAGTAAGAATATGGCTAAATACAATAGACTTACTTTTTTGTACTGAGTCTTCTAAGTTATATTTGAAAGTAAAAACAAATATTTCAATACTCCCTGAAGTAATTCTCAATTTATATAGAGGAAATATTTAAGATAATTATAAGTAGGGGAGAATAAAGGGCCATAAAAGGAGATTAGTGATTGTCATGGGGTATGGATGGAGACAAGGAGAGGGCAGGTTGTGACTACAAAGGGGCAGCACAGGGGAGATTTCTGTAATGATAGATTATTTCTGTATCTTGATTACAGTAGTAGTTACACAAATATACACATGTGACAAAATTACACAGTACTATGCTGCACACTTTATAAGCAATGTCAATTTCCTGGTATTGACACTGTACTATAATTAAGTAAGAAGATGTGACCAATATGGGAAGCTGGATGATGGCTACCCAGAACCTCTCTGTACTGTCTTTGCAATTTCTTGTAAATATACAATTAATTCAAAATAAAACTTTGAAACATTCTTCAAACTTTCCACTAAAAAAATTCCAGGTCCAGGTGGCTTTATGTGAGCTCTACCAAATAGTTAAAATAGAAAAATAATACCAGTTGTTTGCAAAGTTTTTCAAAAAATAGAGAAGGGAACACTTCTCAATTATTTTTATGTTTTACTCTATGCCAATACTAAAAAGAAAACAAAATGACTAGTCAATATACCTTATAAATATAGATGCAAAAATTCTTTAAAATATGTTAGCAAATTGAATTCAACAATATATAAAAACAATAATGTATCATTCCCAAGTGGAGTTCATACTAGGAATGCAAGGTTGGTTTAACATTTGAAATTCAGTGTCATTTTATCATATTAACAGAAGAAAAAAGAAAACACATATGATCATCTCAACAGATGCAGAAAAAGGCGTTTGAAAAATTTCAACACTCATTCATTATAAAAAAAATTCTCAGGGAGCTAGTAATAAAAGAGTAGTTCCTCAATCTGATAAAATGGCATCTATAAAAAATTTATAGCTAATATCATTTTAATTATGAAAGATTATATGTCCTACCCTAAGATAAAGAACAAGATAAACATCTCTGCTTTCACTACAAGCAGGCAAAATTGTACTGATGACACAATAAGGAAGGAAAAGAAAAAATTGGAAAGGAAGAAAACTATATTTATTCATAGAATCATAAATACATATGTGGAAAATTGTGAATTATCTGCCAAGAACTACTAAAATTATTAAGTGAATTTAGCAAGGTCACAGGGGTATAAGGACAATATCTGGAATCAATTGTATTTCCATATTGTAACAAAAATAATTGGAAAGCTGATTTTTAAAATGTTTTTTTCAATGTCATCCACAAATATGATATACTTCATAAGTTTAACAAAATATGTACAAGATCTGTGCACTGAAAATGGTGAAACATCACTCAGAGAAATTAAGGAAGACTTAAAGATGTGGAGAGATATAAAATGTTTCTGGATTGGAAGACTCGATTTTTTAAAATGCCAATTCTTCCCAAATTAATCTGTAGATTCAATGCATTCCCAATCAAAATCCCCACAGATTTTTTTGTTTTGTTTTGTTTTTTTGTATGTGTGGAAATTGACAAGTTGTTATTTATACAAAAAGGTAAAGTTTCTAGAACAGCCAAAACAACTTTGAAAAGAAACAAAACTTACAGTGCCTTGATTTCAAGACTTACTACATAGCTACTGCAATCAAGAGTATGGCACAGGTATAAAGATAAACATATAGACCAGTGGAATAGAACAGAGTCCAGACAGATCCACATCTATACGGTCAATTCAACTGTGACAAATGTGCCAAAGTAATTCAGTGGAGAAAGATTAGTCTTTTCAACAAATGATGCTGGAACAACTAAATAGTCGTATGTAAAGAACATGAATCTCAACGCTTCCCTCACACCAACTCGAAAATTAATTCAAAATGGATTATAGACCTAAACATAAAAGTTAAAACTATACACTTTCTAGAGTAAATATAGAAAAAAATTCGCAATATTGACGTAGGCAAAGATTTCTTAGAACACAGAAAAGATAAAAAATTCAAAATGATAAATTAGAATTTATAAAAATTAAAACCAGTTTTCAGTACAACATAGGAAAATAAAAAGGCAGCTACGCATTGGAGACAGTATTCTCTCTGATGAAGAAGCTGTATCCAGAATATAAAACTACTCTTAACAACTCAAGAGTAGGAACACAACCTAATTTTTTTTAATGGAGAAAATATTTTAATTGACTTTCCACCAAAATAGATACATGAATAACCAATAAGTACATGAAAAGATACCTGACATAACTGATCATTAGAAAAATGAAAATTAAAACTACAATGAGACATTATTAAACATCCATGGAATGTCGAAAGTTAAAGATTCACAACTGTTGACTAGTGTGTGGAACAACGTGGCGGTGTAAATTAGTACAACAATTTTGGAAAACAGGTTAGTAGTTTCTTATTAAGTTAAACATATACTTATCATACAACCCTGCAATTCCACTTGCAGATATTTGTCCCAGAGAAATGAAAGCATATCCACACAAAGCCTGGTACTTGGATACTTATAGCAGCTTCATTCATAATAACCCAATGCTAGAAACAACCCAAATGTTCAACAATAGATAAGCAGGTAAACACATCGAGGTATTTCCATATGATGGAATAATATTCAGTAATAACAAGGAATGATTTACTGGTGCATGCAACAACATGGATGAATGTCAAAACCATTGTGGTTAGCAAAAGAAGCTAACACAAAAGCCTATATCGCATATAAATTTATTTAGAAGAGACAAAACTAATCTGTAGTGGCAGAAAGCTGACTAGTGGTTGCCTGGGACTGGGGGTGGGAGATTAACTGTAAAAGGGCATAAGGGAATTTTCTGGGCAGTTGGAAATATTCTGTATCTTAATTCTGAGGGTGGTTATATGAGATAAAAGTGTCCTCAAAATATCACTGAAGTGTAACTTTAAAATGGATGCATTTAATTGTTTGCAAATTTACTCTCAATTAAGGTGTAAAAATAGACAAATTTCCTAGGTTCAGATCATGCCATCTTCAGTTATGGCAACCTTAAATCAGTTACCCGTTGCTGACACTCAGACTGGTCCCTCAAGTTTTCTACCCCATACAGAAAAAAGCCACTGCTATTTGGTGAGAGCTACTGGTCAGACGTTTTGTCCTGTCTCTTGGATAGAGCAAGCTGACTCTGAGCACCTTCCTTCTGCTGAGTCCCCTTGGCCATCTCCAACTTCAATGATCATAAACCTACCATTAGCAAAAAAAAGAGTGATACAGTAGAAAGCAGCAGGAAGTATGGATATTGTATAGCACATGATTTAGGTATCATAGTCCTCTCCTCTCAGTATATAACCCAACCAAGTCATGTTAACCTATGCTAACTCCTTCCGCTTGCTTCTCTCTCTGTTGATTCAATAAACCATGTAATCTGAGAATCTTAATTTGGTCTGTGAGACTTTTCATACTCCAACCTCTAAAATAGTTTACTGGTAGCATGCTTGGAGCTACCATAGCATCAAGGTAATTTCACATCATGACAAGAGTACCACTAACTTATACTGTGAAATCCATAAATGTACAATAGGATCAACCTTATGAATTGGAACTGTCAAGACACTGGAACAAACTGTATACGTGTATCAACGAAATTTAGAGAAAAACACCTAAGTCAAAGTGGGTAAAGAATGCTAAATGGTGGAATTAAAAGAGAGTAATTTCACATACAGAGAAAAAAATACACTTATTGTGACATCAAAAGGTGCCTGATGTAGGTGAGAAAAAGCCCTCAAACATCATGACAATCATTAATTCTTAAAGTCATAAGGTCAAAGTATATATTCATACTTTCTAAATTGTATGACACATCCACATTTAGGCAGTGAATATAATTGTTGAAACAGCTTGGCAGAGGCAGCATGAGACATACATAGATATGTCACACCTTCCTTTTATAGAAAACAATCACTTCTAAGGCATGTTAATACAGTATAAAGGTTAATATAACCTGGATAATTTAGTTGTAAGTTTGCTTATGATTCATCAAGATAATGATACAGGTATCCACTAATTCAGTATTCAGTAATTATAGCAGATTCCAAACAATACTGAATCACTGGTCTGAGATATGTCTTATGTCCCTTTCTTTTCAACAAGGACAATCAACAGAAGTATCAAATATCAAATAAGAGTTGGACAACTACTATGGACTCATAATCTAATCACTGCAAATGACACAGAAACACTTTGAACATGACAACGCCTGCCCTCTAAGCCTGTACAATTCAGTCTTTCCTGTCCATCCAATGTGAATGCAACAGTCTGCATATAATGCAAGCTGGTATATTAGCTACCAAGTAGAACAAAGAAAAGAGATCAGTGTTCAAGATACTTTAAAACAAATGAATATGTTACCAATACTGAGAACCTCACCCTTGTCCCCAATATCAGTGTACCCCTACAAACGCCAAGGTAATGTAGTTATGTCAGATATTAATGTGGCTTTCTGAATCTTCAGCAATGTTTTAATCATCATGCCCACCAGAATCATGACAGAAGTTGAATCAAGGCCTCCATCACAGCCTGAGGAAGGAAGATGTTGTAGAAATGAACAGACCAAGCTTTTCCCTGTATTTTTCAGTTTTTCCCCAGGTGTAACTTCCCACCACTAAGGTCACTCTTAACCAAAAATTGGCAGCAGAGACCATTATCAAGAGGGAAACAAGACTGAATTTTGATACTTGTATTTGGGGTCTAAACCAGAGATCTTGTGGGCCCTTGATAGGCCAAGTTCCATACACACACACAAGGCTGATATTCAATAGTAGGTACTCGTACAGCCATCCCAGTTGTTAAATTGTTGAAATACTTCTTCCCTGAGCTGATAAATAGGTGCTGTCACCACTGCTCACCACCAAGTCCCCTCCGCCACACACATATGGAGCACCCTTCCCTTCCCTTGGAACCCCAAGCACTAACGTTAGCATTCATTAGATTTGTCAGTACCTACAGTGTATCAATTGTTAAACACTCTGAATCTATTCCAACAGTGTGTGCCGATTCATATACATGGGAAAATACATTTTAGTACATCTCTTGGGAGGATGGACTTTTCAGTTCACAGTGTTGCCTAACAATAAAAGAAAACATTAGGTGGGTACCATTGTCTTCAACTGTTTGTAGATATTTTGCTTCAATAAACAAATGTGAACATACCTGGTAACACAGAAATGTCAGTAATGTGGGAGAAACAAAAATAACTTCCTTCCAAGTATGAAACAAGTTTTTAATTTAAGCCCATTGAATCTCTTGATTTTTCACATCTTTACAAAGCAAAGGAATTTTGAAACGCCTGATAAGTTCTAAATATTTTTTTAAATATTTAAAGTTTAAGCTTTAAGCTCATTAGAAGAAATAAACTCTCAGCGAGCAAGTCTGTGAAAATCTCATTTGTAACCTATTGGGATTATTCGGCTTTAAAAATCCTTGGAGGCCACTATCAGTTTCAGCATTTTTAGGGGAAGAAATAGCAAAAATTGCAAAGTAGTTACTAGTTGTTTCTAATCAACGTTTAGGAAAATGGGTGCTGTTGCCATCCACGTATTAAGATGTTCCTTCTTCACCACGGCAATGTGGATACGTCGTTTCTTCTCCAGGTACTTCATACTACAATTTAAATGTGTATCTTTCTCCCTCCAGGTTCAAGGTCCACCTCACCACTCATTTGTTTGCTCTGTTTTTCTTTGATTGTAGCGACACCTAACGTCAGAATCAGAGATCAGCTCAACCTCCGTCAAGCTTCCCAACTGACGGGGCTCTTCAGATTACAACCTCACCTTCTAGTGAACACAGACTGCACTAGAATAATTTGCTGGGCCATGAAAAACATGACTAAAACTGAGTTAAACTTGTTTAAAATGAAAATAGAATTAGTATTTGAAACTATATAAGAATGATACATTTTCAAAGTGGGCCTTTTCTTGAGGGAAGTCTCCCCTTTACAAAAGTGTACATTTTTGGAAAATAACTAAAATATTCCATCAGTCCATCCTATTGATAAAGCATTTTCTTATTTAGTTTCTGGGCTTAGTGGGCTCATTTGAATAATAGTTATAATAATAAGTAAGGGAACTAATATTTATTGGGAATTCATCAAACAGCATTTTAAAATATTTATTTTTTCTTCCAAAAAAGAAAGCAATTCTCTATATTGTCTTATTTCCAGTAACTATAAGAAAGTATGGTAGCCACATGTTTGGGAAGATACTATTCATTTTCTGTCCCTTTTCAGGTTTTCTCTCATGTAATTCTCACAACTCTGTAAGATGAACATTAACATTATTTCTATTTACATTAATAATTTATCCAGCTACTAATCAAGTATATGAGCTCAGACATCCTGTCCCTAGAGCAGAAGGACAACTAGAGGCTGGCAGGAGAGGACAAATGGTCTCATGATCATTGTTCCTTAAGTGACATCCTTCTGTCATGACAATTGTTAAGGCAGTGATGAAAATGTTCGAGGAGGAATTATAAAACATGGGATTAAAATCAGTGGTCCCATTGTGAAGCATATAACAAAACAGAGAATTCCCCTTTCAAGTTCTTGATTTCCCTCCAATCAGCACTGGAGAATCAGCTCCCCATGGTGACCCATCATGGGGACCACCCTTCCAGCTGTTAGAACCTGTCTGCTCCCCTTCGCTAGGGCCCCCACTCTTCACCACCATGTACGATGTCTCCCTGAGTGGGAAAAACACAAAAATTGCATTCAAAAGACCTAAGTATGAAACCAGGCTCTGTCACCGTGAGCTTGGGCAAGTCACTGAACCCATTTTAGGCTCAATTTAAAATGCAGTAAATGGTAGCTTTCAGTTCAAGATGGCAACTTAAGCCCACATGCTTCTAAACTCTCCTTTGAATACAGTAGGAAAAAAATTATACCTCCTTATAAACTACAGAAAGATATACTTAGCCAAGCTGAAAATTCAAAGAATCTCTCTAAGACAGCACAGGCAGGATCACTGTGAGAGAGGACTGATATGCCCATGGTCTAAAATTTATAAAGGGGCATAAATGAAGGGACCCCTCCAGCAGGTTTGCAGTGGGGCCTGAAAATAAGGCTAAGTTGTGGGACATTAGGTGGGAGTGAATTTCAATTTTGCTGGAATTTCCAGCAAGTGCAATAAAACTTGGAGCCTTCGAACAGTGGGAGCCACAAAGGCACTCACAGTGTAAATTTGGCAAAGACACTGGCTTAAGAAAGTGAGGTCACTCCCAAGGTGTAATATCTGGAAGGACACACATCTACAAAGTCATCTTGCCTCACATATACAACAAGATCTGTAGTCATACACAGAGAACAATTTGAAAACAGAAAGGTTTATAATTTAAAAGTGTGACTGCTAACTTTTCAACTGTAATGGAAGCAATAAGTAATAAATTCAATACTACAAGAATCAAATCAGTTAGTTAGAAAACAATCTTGAGAAATTTAGGCCTCTGAGGAAAAGGCTAAAGAGATGAAAATTATCAAGGACACAGAGATAATAGTGTCTGAAATCCAATATATACAAAACAAGTTTTCCAGAAAGAAAAAGGTGAACAGAATGAAAATCAATGACCAGCTACACAGTAAGAGAAAACATTTCTAGGAACTGAATGCAGACTTGGGTGTTTACTTTAAACAAATTCATCGAGTTCTAGGCAAAATTAAGGAGCAGAAATTTATACTTTACAATATCTTGATTAATATTTTTTTTAATTTTAAGAATAAGCAAAAGACTCCCATAAGTATCTGGATAGAAAAATAAAGTCACTTAGTAAAGAGTCAGATTGGCCTTGAATCTTCTTCACTAAACAGAAAATACTGTATACTAAACAAGCAGAACACTAAACAGCTACATCTAGAATTTACTGAACCACAAATAATTCAACATCCAAACTCTCATTCCCATGAGAGTGAAAGACATTCTAGATTTACACAGATCAGTAAATATCACCCACGTACCCTTGCTCTAAAATTCCACAAAGTAACAAAATTCTGATGAGAAAGATATGACAAAAGAGAAATGTCAATAAGAAATGAAACCAATGTAACTAAATGCCAAAATGGTTGAAAGTTTAATTACAAAACAAGCAAATGCTAAAAGATTTTATCAATTAGGATGCTGCTGACTAAAAGTGACAGAAAACTCTGACTCAGCTGGCTTAAACAATAGGAAAAAAATTTTTTTTTGGTATAACAAGCCCTAAATCATGATGGTTCCAAGACGGGTTAAAACGGTGACTCTGATATTTAAACACACACACAGGTACACGTACTCTTTCCAACTCTCTATCAGGCTCTTTAAAGTATATCCACTTTGTCCTCCTTAACCACCCTCATGGTACCAAGGTGGCTGCCACGGTTGCATGTATTACATCCAGAGATGACAATATACAATGGGAAAAGGAGCCATTTTCTTTACATTTATTGATGGCATTAATGAGAAAAAAACTTTCATTAGATTTCCCCTCACAGCTCATTGGCCAGAATCATATCACACGTTCATGCGTAAACCAACACTAATTTAGAATGGAACCACCATGACTGGGTTAAAATAAACCAAGAGTTCTCTACCTCAGAACTATTGGCATTTAGGGCTGTATAATTTTTTGCTGTGGGAGCTGTCCTGTACATTGAAGCATGTTTAAAATCACCTCTGGACTCTACTCACTAAATGCCAGCAATACCCTCTCCAGTTGTGACAATCAAAAACATCTCTAGACATTGCTAAATGTCCCCTGATTGAAAACCACTGGAATAGACCAATCAAGATTTCCCTTTAGGACTAGCTATGAGGCCCACCTCCCCTAAATATATAGCAGCACAGAGACAAGGGAATATCTGAACTAAATCCGTGTCTTTCAGAAAAGAGACTTATATGAAAGAAAAATAGTCTTAAGTAAGCAACCAGTAGTATTTAGTTCAGTAATTCTGTAAAAGGGATATAAGCAAATGTCAAATATGAAATTAAAATCCTGTATTATCTGAAACAAAACAGAGGGAAGATGAATGAAGAGCTTTGACAGGACTGAGGTCTGCTACTACATTGTTTACACATTAAGCACACAAAGTATCAGTCCGTATTGAGAAGAATTATAATATGCAATTTACTTGATTTACAGGAATTTGTCTTTAAACATTAATTTTCATTGTGGGTCTGTATGTACAATATTTAGCCCCTAAGAACCCTGACCAAGAACTGCATTTGGCTGTGTGAAGGGGAAGATCAGCTGCAAGAGCAGTATCCTTTTCAGGGAACGTTCCTCTGCTAATATCTTTTGAAGATGTACACAAAGATGTATCATTCCCCTAGAAACATAATTTATTCTGTGTCTTGGTGCTTTCACAACTTCAGCTTATGAATATAATTTATTTTTTTACAAATTAAACCATAAGCTTTGAAACTCAAATTTATCTCATTATGAACATTACAGATGCCATCTTAAGATTCTTCATCCTCCAATCTCATGATAATAAGGCCATATCCACACTCTCTCTACCTATTTAAACAAAGCCAGCTGTCCTAACATCATCTGAGAGCCCTGTCCCCATTTATCCTTAGACTCACTGCTTTCTCCTCTCCTTTCCCTGGTTCTGTGACTCACTGGCTTCATCCATTTGAAAACTATTTTTAAATCCCTCTGAGGACTTGCCATGGCTGCCTCCCAGCTCTCTACATTCCATTTTAACGTCACCCACAATTTCCAAAATAGGCTCTCCCCAAACTGAATCTGGGGACACTGAGTGGCCAGTCTAGGTCCCAGATCTCCCTCCATCAGAGGAAAAATGTGTTGCCTATTTGTAGGCATAGGAACATTTTTACGGATAAAAGGAAAAGGCTACAGGTAAGAGTCTAAATGAAGGACCGAATCTGTAGTCCAAAAATGACATTTGTAATTCTATTTAATCTTATGTAGCCACAGGGCAAGTACCAAGGAATAAATCCCATTTTTATCCATGTGAAAATACTGCACATTTATCAAGTGTTTAGTTGTAGTATCCCGAAAGTTAAGAGACTTAAGATACTTACTGGAAATGAAAGGGCTATTGTTTTGCATTGGGAAATGTAACCATTCATGACAGAGCAAGAATCTGTAGGTTGCAGACCCTGAACATGAGAAGCTTATAAAAAAAGACTACGCTTTTAAATGTTTGACATAAATTAACACGGCTCAATAACCAATTCTGGAGATACCTATTCCTTTAAAGCAAAGCCTCTCTTTTTCCCCAAAAATCAATATTTTTAAAATAAATATTTGCCTCTACAGGATTTAGAAAATAAAGATGGATAAACATTTTCTACAGTATATTCTTTCTCTTTCATTTACTGAATAGTTTCAAAAATTCTTCTTTTTATGTGGTACAATATTTAATATTATTAAATGAAAAAGAGAGGATTAGAAATATTGATAGAATGGTACCATTTGTTTTAAAATAAAAAATATAATATGTAGATATATACAGAGATGATAAATAGATACATAGATAGATAGATAATAAATGGATAGTGTCATACTTGAATATAGAGAAAGTATTTCCTGAAGAAAGCTCAAGAAGTTGATAACCATTATTGCCCTAAGAAGGAGACTCATACACTGGAAGATAGAGGGAGGCCTACTTTCCACTGTCAACCTTTTTGTACTGTTTATTTTTTATATATTCTCAGTGAGAGACAAATTGAAACACAGACAGACAGATGGACAAATACATGTGTGCATGCACGCACGCGCACGCACACACACACACACACACACACACACACACACACACACACAGTGGATAGGTAATCCTAATCCTAAATTCAATTTATGGTTTATGTGACCTATTAATCTTGTAAAAATATGGGTCACTGACCTTGAAACAATTAACAAGTGTGGACTACAGCTTGACTTATTAAAGGAGTCTTTAATTAGATAAATTTGTATTCTATTCCCAAATGGAATGAAATGTTGAAGAAATGACTTTAAATAGAAACTAAAAGAAAGTATTTTAGGGCTTCCCTGGTGGCGCAGTGGTTGAGAGTCCGCCTCCAGATGCAGGGGACACGGGTTCATGCCCCGGTCCGGGAAGATCCCACATGCCGCGGAGCGGCTGGGTCCATGAGCCACGGCCGCTGAGCCTGCGCGTCCGGAGCCTGTGCTCCGCAACGGGAGAGGCCACAGCAGTGAGAGGCCCACGTACCGCAAAAAAAAAGAAAGTATTTGAGAGCACTTTTCAGTAAGATTAAAATTGATTATAAGATTAAAAATATCATTCTCCATTGAAATAAATTTTCTTGAATTTAGCAGGTAACCAAGCAACTATGGAAAGTGTATTTTCTTAATTAAAAATAGTATGGTCTACAGAGGAGTACTAATTGAAGCTGATGACAATTCTAAATATATTAACCATAAGGACAACTTTGAAGATGACTGCATGCAATTTTACGAAAAAATAAATATAAGATCACACTGAAAAATAAAAACCAATAATACCACAAAAATCTTCAGAAAAATACCAACCACCTGGTATAAGAGACAAGTATAATTAAGAAATTGATTAACATTAATATATATACAAAGAATATTTTTTTAATTTTTGCCAAAATGTACATGAATATATTTTAAAGATTTTTATTCTCGAGAATAATCTTTTTTTTTTTTTTAACAACTATACTGGAGTATTACAGCTTTACAATGGTGTGTTAGTTTCTGCCATATAACAAAGTGAATCAGCTATACATAAACATATATCCCCTTATCTCCTCCCTCTTGCAACTCCCTCCCACCCTCCCTATCCCACCCCTCTAGATGGACACAGAGATAGTCATTAATAGAGCTATTTGTGGGTTTCCCTGGTGGCTCAGTGGTTGGGAGTCCGCCTGCCGATGCAGGGGACATGGGTTTGTGCCCCGGTCCGGGAGGATCCCACATGCCGCGGAGCGGCTGGGCCTGTGAGCCATGGCCGCTGGGCCTGCGCGTCTGGAGCCTGTGCTCCGCAACGTGAGAGGCCACAGCAGTGAGGGGCCCGCGTACCGCAAAAAAAAAAAAAATAGAGCTATTTGTGATCTATTATACAATAAAACCAATTTTGGCTGACAAATATGTGTTTCAAAATACTATCTAAAATTACATAATTCCAATGGCTTTTACTACCTTCGTTTACTCTCAAAGTTGTCCTGGTTTACAGGATATATTACATAGTCACACTAGTGGGAAAAAAACAATGATGTTGATCAGTGCAGACACATTGAGACCTAATTTAACTACGCCTTAAGTACTTGACTTTCTTATTCTCACTCACTATCTATTAAAATAGACAATCTGGAAGATGGTGGTGTGGGAAGATGCCGAGCTAGTGTCTCCCCACAACTAGGGCGCCTGCCAGCCACTGGGGGGAGGGACCCTGATGCCCAAGGAGACAGGAGGAAGCCCCAAGTGAACCAGTAGGACATGGGGGGACTGAGGAAGGAGGAGAAGTGGAGGCCGGACAGGATCGGCATCCCTAAGGCTGGGGAGATCAGGAGAGGCAAGCAGGAGGGGCCCTCTGGGAGGAGAGGAACAAAGGGCATCTGCCCTGTCCACTTGGACACGGGGAGCCTGTTGAGCTCCCAGGCTGATCTCCTGCCCTCCAAAGACCCCTCCAGTCTGCATGGGTCCTTGGCCGGGGAGAGCAGGAGAGGCAGATGGGGCCATCTGGGAGAAGCAGGAGAGGAGAGGAGTGCATTTGCCCTGCTGGCTCAAGCCCAGGAAGGCTCTGGGGCACCCAGGTGAGGTCCCCCACCCTCTGATAACAGGGGATGGGGGCACACCTGGGCCCCTTCTGTTCAGGTGAGCATAAGTCCCACCCCCCAAAGACCCCAGGGCCTTTTCCAGGCCTGTGGGTCCTAAGCATATGCCCCATCCACCACCAAAACCTCGCTCTTGCTTAGGCCCCATCCTTCACAGCCAAGCCCTTTCACCCCCTTTTTTCTTCTTTTCCCTCCTCCTCTTTTTTACTATTGTGGTACTGTTGTACCTTCCAGTTGTTGTTTCATCTATATTTTTATTTTTATATTCTTTCTAACATATCTGTTAGTTTCCTAGTCTAATTTTATGTTTTACCTTGTTATTGTTCTCTTTTTTTTTTTTTTGCCACCCCACATGGCTTGCGGGATCTTGGTTCATGAGCAGGGGGTCGGGCCAAAGCTCCTGTGGTGGGAGCTCAGAGTCCAAGCCACTGGACCAACAGAGAACCTCAGACCCCAGGGAATATTCATCAGAGTGAGATCTCACAGATAAACTCATCTCAGAACCAAGATCCAGGTCCACACAAGAGCCTACAAATTCCAATGTTGGAAGCCTCAGACCAAGCAACCAGTAAGACAGGAACACAATCCCACTCAAAAAAAACAGGGCTTCCCTGGTGGCGCAGTGGTTGACAGTTCGCCTGCTGATGTAGGGAAAGTGGGTTCATGCCCCGGTCTGGGAAGATCCCACATGCCGTGGAGCGGCTGGGCCCGTGAGCCATGGCTGCTGAGCCTGCGTGTCCGGAGCCTGTGCTCCGCAACGGGAGAGGCCAAAATAGTAAGAGGCCCGCATACTGAAAAAAAAAAAAAAAGAAAAATGAGACGGCAGAAAAATATGTCACAGATGAAGGATCAAGGTAAAAACCTACAAGACCAAATAAATGAAGAGGAAATAGGCAATCTACCAGAAAAACAATTGAAAGTAATGAGAGTAAACATGACCCAGAATCTCAGAAACAGAATGGAGGCACAAATTGAAAAAATACAAGAAATGTTTAACAAAGATCTAGAAGAACTAAATAGCAAACAGAGATAAAAAACACAGTAGCTGAAATGAAAAATACACTAGAAGGAATCAGTAACAGATAACTGAGGCAGAAGAACGAATAAGTGAGCTGGAAGACAAAATGATGGAAATAACTGCTGAGGAGCAGAAAAAAGAGAAAAGAATGAAAAGAATTAAAGACAACCTCAGAGACTTTTGGGACAACACTAAACACACCAACACTCAAATTACAGGGGTTCCAGAAGAGGAAGAGAAAAAGAAAGGGACTGAGAAAATATTTGAAGAGATTATGGTGGAAAACTTCCCTAACATGGGAAAGGAAATAGTCACCCAAGTACAGGAAGCACAGAGAGTCTCATACAGCATAAACTCTAGGAAAAACACACCAAGACACATATTAATCACACTAACAAAAAGTAAATTGAAAGAAAAAATATTAAAAGCAGAAAGGGAAAAACAACAAATAACATACAAAGGAATCCCCATAAGGTTATCAGATGATTTTTCAGCAGAAACTCTGCAGGCCAGAAGGGAGTAACAGAATATACTTAAAGTGAAAAAAGAGAAAAACCTAAAACCAAGATTACCCAGAAAGGATCTCATTCACATTCAGTGGAGAAATCAAAAGCTTTTCAGACAAGAAAAAGCTAAGAGAATTCAGCACCACCAAAACAGCTTTACAACAAATGCTAAAGGAACTCCTCTGGTGGGAAACACAAGGAAGAAAAAGACACACAAAAACAAACCCAGAACAATTAAGAAAATGGTAATAGGAACATACATATCAATAAGAACCTTGAATGTAAATGGATTAAATGGCCCAACCAAAAGACACAAACTGGCTGAATGGATACAAAAACAAGACACATATATATGTAGTCTACAAGAGACCCACTTCAGACCTAGGGACACATACAGACTGAAAGTGAAGGGATGGAAAAAGATATTCATGCAAATGGAAATGAAAAGAAAGCTGGAGTAGCAATACTCGTATCACATAAAATAGACTTTAAAATAAAAACTGTTATGAGAGATAAGGAGGGGCACTACATAATGATCAAATGATCAATCCAAGAAGAAGATATAACAATTGTAAATATTTATGCACCCAACACAGGAGTGCCTCAATACATATGGGGAATGCTAACAACCATGAAAGGAGAAATCGACAGTGACACAATAATAGTAGGGGACTTTAACACCCCACTTACAACCAACAGACATATCATCCAAACAGAAAGTAAATAAGGGAACACAAGCTTTCAATGATACATTAAACAAGATGGACTTCACTGATATTTATAGGACATTCCAACCAAAAACAACAGAATACACTTCCTTCTGTAGTGCTCATGGAACATTCTCCAGGATAGATCATATCTTGGATCACTAATCAAGCCTTGGTAAATTTAAAAAAACTGAAATCATATCAAGTGTCTTTTCCGACTGCAACGCTATGAGGTTGGATATCAATTACAGGAAAAAGTCTCTAAAAAACACACACACGGAGGCTAAACAATACACTACTAAATAACCAAGAGATCACTGAAGGAATCAAAGCAGAAATTAAAAATACCTAGAAACAAATGACAATGAAAACAGGATGACCCAAAAACTATGGGATGAAGCAAAAGCAGTTCTAAGAGGGAAGTTTATGGCAATTCAATCTTACCTGAAGAAACAAGAAAAATCTGAAATAAACAATCTAACCCTACACCTAAAGCAACTAGATAAAGAAGAACAAAGAAAGCCCAAAGTCAGTAGAAGGAAAGAAATCATAAAGATCAGAGCAGAAATAAATGAAATAGAAATGGAGAAAACAACATCAAAGATCAATAAAACTAAAAGCTGGTTCTTTGAGAAGATAAACAAAATTGATAAACCCTTAACGAGACTCATCAAGAAAAAAAGGGAGATAATGCAAATCAATAAAATTAGAAATTATAAAGGAGAAATCACAACTGATACCACAGAAATACAGAGGATTATAAGAGACTACTATGAACAACAATGAAGAAATGGACACATTCTTGGAAAGGTACAATTTCCAAGACTGAACCAGGAAGAATTAGAAAATATAAACAGACCTATCACAAGTAAGGAAATTGAAACCATAATTTAAAATCTTGCAACAAACAAAAGCCCAGGACCAGATGGCTTCACAGGCGAATTCTATCAATCATTTAGAGAGAGCTAACACCACTCCTTCTCAAACTGTTCCCAAAAACTACAGAGGGAGAAACACTCCCAAATTCATTCTATGAAGCCACCATCACCCTGATACCAAAACCAGAAAAACACATCACAAAAAAAGAAAATTATAGACCAATATCACTGATGAAAATAGATGCAAAAATCCTGAACAAAATACTAGGAAACAGAATCCAACAACATATTAAAAGGATCATACACCATGATGAAGTGGGATTTATCCCAGGGATGCAAGGATTCTTCAATATACGCAAATTTATCAATGTGATACAGCACATTAACAAGTTAAGGAATAAAAACCTTATAATCATCTCAATAGATGCAGAAAAAGCTTTTGACAAAATGCAACACCTATTTATGATAAAAAACACTCTCCAGAAAATGGGCATAGAGGGAACCTACCTCAACATAACAAAGGCCATATGTGACAAGCCCACAGGAAACATCATACTCAATGGTGAAAAACTGAAAGCATTTCTACTAAGATCAGAAACAAGACAAGGACGTCCACTCTTATTCAACATAGTTTTGGAAGGCCTTGCCATGGCAAACAGAGAAAAGAAAGGAATAAAAGGAACACAAATTGGAAAAGAAGTAAAACTGTCACTGTTTGCAATTGACATGATACTGCACATAAAAAATCCAGCAATGCCACGAGAAAACTACTAGACCTAATCAATGAATTCGGCAAGGTTGCAGGATACAAAATTAATGCACAGAAATGTCTGGCATTCCTACACACCAACAATGAAAAATGTGAAAGAGAAATTAAGGAAACAATCCTGTTTACCATTGCAACAAAAATAATAAAATACCTAGAAATGAACCTGCCTAAGGAGGCAAAAAACTTGTACTCAGAAAACAATAAAACACTGATGAAAGAAATCAATGATGACATAAACAGATGGAGACATATACTGTGTTCTTAGATTGGAAGAATCAATATTGTGAAAATAACTATATGATCCAAAGTAATCTACAGATTCAATCCAATCCCCATCAAACTACCAATGGCATTCTTCACAGAATAAGAACAAAACATTTTACAATTTGTATGGAAACACGAAAGACACTGAATAGCCAAAGCAATCTTGAGAGAGAAAAACAGAGCTGGAGGAATCAGGCTCCCGGACTTCAGACTATACCACAAAGCTACAGTAATCAAGACAGTATGGTACTGCCACAAAAACAGAAATATAAATCAATGGAACAGGATAGAAAGTCCAGAGATAAACCCACGCACATATGGTCACCTTATCTTTGATAGAGGAGGCAAGAATATACAGTGGAGAAAAGACAGCCTCTTCAATAAGTGGTGCTTGGAAAACTGGACAGCTACATGTACAAGAATAAAATTAGAACACTTCCTAACACCATGCATGAAAATAAACTCCAAATGGATTAAAAAATGTAAGACAAGACACTATAAAACTCTTAGAGGAAAACATAAGAAAAACACTCTTTGACATAAACCATAGCAAGATCTTTTTTGATCCACCTCCTAAAGTAATGGAAATAAAAACAAAAATAATCAAATTGGACTTAATTAAACTTAAAATCTTTTGCACAGCAAAGGAGACCATAAACCAGATGAAAAGACAGACCTCAGAATGGGAGAAAATATATGCAAATGAAACAATGGACAAAGGATTAATCTCAAAAATAGACAAACAGCTCATGGAGCTCAATATCAAAAAAATAAACAATCCAATAAAAAATGGGCAGAAGACCTAATTAAACATTTCACCAAGGAAGACATACAGATGGCCAAGAGTCAAATGAAAAGATGCTCAACAACACTAATTATTACAGAAATGCAATCAAAACTACAATGAGGTATCACCTCTCACCAGTCAGAATGGCCATCATTAAAAAATCTACAAACAATAAATGCTGGAGAGGGTGGGGTAAAAAGGGAACCCTCCTGCACTGTTGGTGGGAATGTAAATTGATACAACCATTATGGAAAACGGTATGGAGATTCCTTAAAAAACTAAAAATGGAACTACCGTATGACCAAGCAAACCCACTACTGGGCATATACCTTGAGAAAAGCATAATTCAAAAAGAGACATGTACCACAATGTTCACTGCAGCACTATTTACAATAACCAGGACATGGAACCAACCTAAATGTCCACAGGCTGATGAATGGATAAGGAAGATGTGGCACATATATACAATGGACTATTACTCAGCCATAAAAAGAAATGAAACTGAGTTATTTGTAGTGAGGTGGATGGACACAGAGTCTGTCACACAGCATGAAGTAAGTCAGAAAAACAAATACCGTACGCTAACGCATATACAGGGACTCTAAAAAAAAAAAAGGTACTGATGAACCTAGTCGCAGGGCAGGAATAAAGACATAGACATAGAGAATGGACTTGAGGACACATAGGGGGAGGGGGAAACTGGGGAGAAGTGATAGTAGCATCAACATATAAACACTACCGAATATAAAATAGCTAGTGGGAAGCAGCCGCATAGCACAGGGAGATCACCTCGGTGCTTTGTGATGACCTAGAGGGGTGGGATACGGAGGATTGGAAGGGAGACTCAAGAGCGAGGGGATATGGGGACATATGTATGCATATGGCTGATTCACTTTGGTATATAATAGAAACTAACACAGCATTGTGAAGCAATTATATTCCAATAAAGATTTATTAAATAAATAAATAAATAAAATAGATAATCTGTGAGGAGTTTTAACAGGGATGTCAGAATGCTTTAAGATTTTTCTATAGAGGGACCGTCAATATGGCAGAGGAGTAAAATGTGGAGATCACTTTCCTCCCCACAAATACATCAGAAATACATTTGCACGTGGAACAACGCCTACAGAACACCTACTGAACACAGAAGACCTCAGACTTCCCAAAAGGCAAGAAACTCCGCACGTACCGGGGTAGCACAAAAGAAAAAAGAAAAAACAGAGACAAAAGAATAGTGATGGGACCGGCACTTCTGGGAGGCAGCTGTGAAGCAGGAACAGTTTCCACACACTAGGAAGCCCCTTCACTGGAAGTGGGGGTGGGGGGAGGCTTCAAAGCCATGGAGGAGAGCACAGCAACAGGGGTGCAGAGAGCAAAGAGGAGAGATTCCCACACAGAGGATTGATGCTGACTAGCATTCACCAGCCTGAGAAGCTTGTCTGCTCACCCACCAGGGCGGATGGGGGCTGGGAACTGAGGCTCAGGCTTCGGAGTTCAGATCCCAGGGAGAGGACTGGGGTTGGCTGCATGAAAACAGCCTGTAGGGGGCTAGTGCACCATAGCTAGCTGGGGGGAAGTCCAGGAAAAATCCTGGAATTGCCTAAGAGGCAAGAGACCATTGTTTCAGGGTGCACAAGGAGACAGGATTCAAGAGTATCACCTAAACGAGCTCCAAAGATGGGCACAGGCCATGGCTATCAGCGTGGACACCAGAGATGGGCATGAAACACTAACGCTGCTGCTGCAGCCACCAAGAAGCCTCTGTGCAAACACAGGTCACTATCCACACCTCCCCTCCGGGAAGCCTGTGCAGCCTGCCACTGCCAGGGTCCCGTGATCCAGGGACAACCTCCCCGAGAGAACACATGGTGCACTTCAGCCTGTTGCGACATCATGTCAGCCTCTGCCACCACAGGCTCGCCCCACATTCCATACCCCTCCCTGCTCCCAGCCTGAGTGAACCAGAGCCCCTAATCAGCTACTACTTTAACCCTGTCCTGTCTGGGTGGGAACAGATGCCCTCAGATGACCTACACGCAGAGGCGGGGCCAAATCCAAAGCTGAACCCCAGGAGCTGTGCGAACAAAGGAGAGAAAGGGAAATTTCTGCCAGCAGCCTCAGGAGCAGCGGATTAAATCTCCACAGTCAACTTGATGTATGCCGCATCTGTGGAATACCTGAATAGACAACGAATCGTCCCAAAATTGAGGTGGTGGACTTTGGGAGAAAGTGTAGACTTGGGGCTTGCTTTCTGCATCTAATTTGTTTCTGGTTTTATGTTTATCTTAGTTTAGTATTTACAGCCTATTATCACTGGCAGATGTGTTTACTGATTTGGTTGCTCTCTTCCTTTTTTTTAAAATATATTTTTTTTTCTTTCTTTTTTTACTTTTTCTCTTTTTGTGAGTGTGTATGTGTATGCTTTTTGTGTGATTTTGTCTGTATAGCTTTGCTTTTACCATTTGTCCTAGGATTCTGTCTGTCCGTTTTTGTTGTTTAGGGGTTTTTTAGTACAGTTTTTACTGCTTGCTATCATTGGTGGATTTGTTTTTTGGCTTGGTTGCTCTCTTCTTAATTTCTTTTTTTATTACTTTTTATTTTTTTAATAATTTTTTTTATTTTAATAACTAGTTATTTTATTATATTTTATCTTTTCTTTCTTTCTTTCTTTCTTTTCTCCTTTTCATTCTGAGCCGTGTGGCTGACAGGGTCTTAGTGCTCTGGCCGGGTGTCAGGCCTGAGCCTCTGAGCTGGGAGAGCCAAGTTCAGGACATTCGTCCACCAGAGACCTCCCAGCTCCACGTAACAGCAAATGGTGAAAGCTCTCCCAGAAAGCTCCATCTCGACGTTAAGACCCAGCTACACTCAACGACCAACAAGATACAGCACTGGACACTGTATGCCAAACAAATAGCAATACAGGAACACAACCCCACCTATCAGCAGAGAGGCTGCCGAAAATAATAATAAGGCCACAGACACCCCAAAACACACCACCAGACGTGGACCTTGCCACCAGAAAGACAAGATCCAGCCTCATCCACCAGAACACAGGCACTAGTCCCTTCCAAAAGGAAGCCTACACAACCCACTGAACCACCCTTAGCCACTGGGAGCAGACACCAAAAACAACGGGGATTACGAATATGCAGCCTGCAAAAAGGAGACCCCAAACACAGTTAGTTAAACAAAATGAGAAGATAGAGAAACACACAGCAGATGAAGGAGCAAGGTAAAAACCCACCAGACCAAACAAATGAAGAGGAAACACGCAGTCTACCTGAAAACCAATTCAGAGTAATGATAGTAAAGATGATCCCAAATCTTGGAAACAGAATGGAGAAAATATAAGAAATGTTTAACAAGGACCTAGAAGAACTAAAGAGCAAACAAACAATTATGAACAACACAATAAATGAAATTTGAAATTCTCTAGATGGAATCAACAGCAGAATAACTGAGGCAGAAGAATGGATAAGTGAGCTGGAAGATAAAAGAGTGGAAATGACTACCACAGAGCAGAACAAAGAAAAAAGGATGAAAAGAATTGAGGACAGTCTCAGAGACCTCTGTGACAACATTAAAAACACCAATATTCGAATTATAGGGGTCCAAGAACACGAAGAGGGAAAAAAAAGGGACTGAGAAAATATTTGAAAAGATTATAGTTGAAAACTTCCCTAATATGGGAAAGGAAATAGTCAGCCAATTCCAGGAGGCTCACAGAATCCCATACAGGATAAATCCAAGGAGAAACACTCCAAGACACATATTAATCAAACTATAAAAAATTAAATACAACAAAAAAATATTAAAAGCAGCAAGGGAAAAGCAAAAAATAAAATACAAGGGAATCCCCATAAGGTTAACAGCTGATCTTTCAGCAGAAACTCTGCAAGCCAGAAGGGAGCGGCAGGACATATTTAAAGTGATGAATGGGAAAAGCCTACAACCATGATTACTCTACCCAGCAGGGATCTCATTCAGATTCGATGGAGAAATTAAAACCTTTACAGACAAACAAAACCTAAGAGAATTCAGCACCACCAAACCAGCTTTACAACAAATATTAAAGTACTTCTCTAGGCAGGATACACAAGAGAAGGAAAAGACCTACAATAATAAACCCAAAACAATTAAGAAAATGGTAATAGGAACATACATATCAGTAACTACCTTAAATGTAAATGGATTAAACGCTCCAACCAAAAGACACAGACTGGCTGAATGGACACAAAAACAAGAGCCATATATATGCTGTCTAGAAGAGACCCACTACAGACCTAGGGACACATACAGACAGAAAGTGAGGGGATGGAAAAAGATATTCCATGCAAATGGAAATCAAAAGAAAGCTGGAGTGGCAATTCTCGTATCAGACAAAATGGACTTTAAAGACTATTACAAGAGACAAAGAAGGACACTACATAATGATCAAGGGATCAATCCAAGAAGAAGATATAACAATTGTAAATATTTATGCACCCAACACAGGAGCACCTCAATACATAAGGCAAATGCTAACAGCCATTAAAGGAGAAATCGACAGTAACACAATAATAGTAGGGGACTTTAGCACCCCACTTTCACCAATGGACAGATCATCCAAAATGAAAATAAATGAAACACAAGCTTTAATGATATGTTAAACAAGACGGACTTCATTGATATTTATAGGACATTTCAACCAAAAACAACAGAATACACTTTCTTCTCTAGTGCTCATGGAACATTCTCCAGGAGAGACCATATCTTGGGTCACAAATCAAGCCTTGGTAAATTTAAGAAAATTGGAATGATATCAAGTATCTTTCTGACCACAACACTATGAGACTAGATATCAATTACAGGAAAAAGTCTCTAAAAAATACAAACACATAGAGGCTAAACAATACACTACTAAATAACCAAGAGATCACTGAAGAAATCAAAGAGGAAATCAAAAAATACCTAGAAACAAAGGACAATGAAAACACGATGACCCAAAACCTATGGGATGCAGCAAAAGCAGTTTTAAGAGGGAAGTTTATAGTAGTACAATCCTACCTCAAGAAACAAGAAACATCTCAAATAAACAACCTAACCTTACACCTGAAGCAATTAGAGAAAGAAGAATAAAAAAAACCCAAAGTTAACAGAAGGAAAGAAATCATAAAGATTAGATCAGAAATAAATGAAGGAAATGATAGCAAAGATCAATAAAACCAAAAGATGGTTCTTTGAGAAAATAAACAAAAAAATTCATAAACCATGAGCCAGACTCATCAAGAAAACAAGGGAGAAGACTCAAATCAATAGAATTAGAAATGAAAAAGGAGAAGTAACAATTGACACTGCAGAAATACAAAAGATCATGAGAGATTACTACAAGCAACTCTATGCCAATAAAATGGACAACCTGGAAAAAATGGACAAATTCTTAGAACAGCACAACCTTCCAAAACTGAACAAGGAAGAAACAGAAAATATAAACAGATGAATCACAAGCACCGAAATTGAGAGTGTCATTAAAAATCTTCCAACAAACAAAAGCCCAGGACCAGATGGCTTCACAGGTGAATTCTATCAAATATTTAGAGAAGACCTAACACCTATGCTTCTCAAACTCTTCCACAATATAGCAGAGGGAGGAACACTCCCAAACTCATTCTATGAGGCCACCATCACCCTGATACCAAAACCAGACAAAGATGTCACAAAGAAAGAAAACTACAGGCCAATATCACTGATGAACATAGATGCAAAAATCCTCAACAAAATACTAGCAAACGGAATCCAACAGCACATTAAAAGGATCATACAACGTGATCAAGTGGGGTTTATCCCAGGAATGCAAGGTTTCTTTATGAAAATCAATCACTGTGATAAACCATATTAACACATTGAAGGAGAAAAATCATATGATCATCTCAATAGATGCAGAAAAAGCTTTTGACAAAACTCAACACCCATTTATGATAAAAAGCCTCCAGAAAGTAGGCATAGAGGAAACTTACCTCAACATAATAAAGGCCATATATGACAAGCCGACAAACAACATCATTCTCAATGGTGCAAAACTGAAACCATTTCCACTAAGATCAGGAACAAGACAATGTTGGCCCTCTCACCACTATTTTTCAACATAGTTTTGGAAGTTGTAGCCATAGCAGTCAGAGAAGAAAAAGAAATAAAAGGAATCCAAATTGAAAAAGAAGTAAAACAGTCACTGTTTGCAGATGACATGATACTATACATAGAGAATCCTAAAGTTGCTACCAGAAAACTATTAGAGCTAATAAATGAATCTGGTAACGTAGCAGTATACAAAATTAATGTACAGAAATCTCCTGCATTGCTATACACTAATGACTGCAACAAAAAGAAAAAAATACCTAGGAATAAACCTAACTAAGGAAACAAAAAGCTTCATGCAGAAAACTATAAGACACTGATGAAAGAAATTAAAGATGATACACACAGATGGAGAGATGTTCGTGGATTGTAAAAATCAACACTTGAAAATGACTATACTACACAAAGCTATCAACGATTCAAAGCAATCCCTATCACACTACCAATGGCATTTTTCACAGAACTAGAGCAAAAATATTCACAATTTGTATGGAAACACAAAAGACCTCGAATAGCCAAAACAATCTTGAGAAAGAAAAATGGACCTGGAGGAATCAGGCTCCCTGTTTTCAGACTATACTACAAAGCTTCAGTAATCAAGACAGCATGGTACTGGCACAAAAACAGAAATATAGATCAATGGAACAGGATAGAAAGCCCAGAGATAAACCCACGCACATATGGTCACCTCAGTTTTGATAAAGGAGGCAAGAATATACAATGGAGAAAAGACAACCTCTTCAATAAGTGGTGCTGGGAAAACGGGACAGCTACATGTAAAAAGAATGAAATTAGAACACTGCCTAACACTACACACAAAAATAAACTCAAAATGGATTAAAGACCTAAACGTAAGGCCAGACACTATAAAACTCTTAGAGGAAAACATAGGCAGAACACTCTATGACATACATCACAGCAAGATCCTTTTTGACCCACCTCCTAGAGAAATGAAATAAAAATAAACAAATGGGACTTAATGAAACTTAAAAGCCTTTGCACAGCAAAGGAAACAATAAACAAGATGAAAAGACAACCCTCAAAATGGGTGAAAATATTTGCAAACGAAGCAACTGACAAAGGATTAATCTCCAAAATATACAATCAGCTCATGCAAGTCAATACCAAGAAAACAAACAACCCAATCCAAAAATGGGCAAGACTTACATAGACATTTCTCTGAAGAAGATATATAGATTGCCAACAAATATCTGAAAGGATGCGCAACATCACTAATCAATAGAGAAATGCAAATCAAAACTACAATGAGGCTGGGGGCAAGACGGGAATAAAGACACAGACCTACTAGAGCATGCACTTGAGGATATGGGGAGGGGGAAGGGTAAACTGTGACAAAGTGAGAGAGTGGCATGGACATATATACACTACCAAACGGAAAATAGATAGCTAGTGGGAAGCAGCCGCATAGATAGCTAGTGGGAAGCAGCCGCATAGCAGAGGGAGATCAGCTCGGTGCTTTGTGACCACCCAGAGGGGTGGGATAGGGACGGTGGGAGGGAGGGAGATGCAAGAGGGAAGAGATATGGGAACATATGTATATGTATAACTGATTCACTTTGTTATAAAGCAGAAACTAACACACCATTGTAAAGCAATTATACTCCAATAAAGATGTTGAAAAAAAAAAAAAACTACAATGAGGTATCACCTCACACCGGCCAGAATGGCCATCATCAAAAAATCTACAACAATAAATGCTGGAGAGGCTGTGGAGAAAAGGGAACCCTCTTACACTGTTGGTGGGAATGTAAATTGGTACAGCCACTATGGAGAACAGTATGGAGGTTCCTTAAAAAACTAAAAATAGAACTACCATATGACCCAGCAATCCCACTACTGGGCATATACCCTGAGAAAACCATAATTCCAAAAGAATTATGTACCACGATGTTCACTGCAACTCTATTTACAATAGCCATGACATGGAAGCAACCTAAGTGTCCATTGACAGATGAATGGATAAAGATGTGGCACATATATACAATGGAATATTACTCAGCCATAAAAAGAAACGAAACTGTGGATTATGGACCTAGAGACTGTCATACGGAGTGAAGTAAGTCAGAAAGAGAAAAATACCATATGCTAACACGTATATATGGAATGTAAAAAAAAAATGGTCATGAATAACCTAGGGGCAGGACAGGAATAAAGATGCAGACGTGGAGAATGGACTTGAGGACACGGGGAGGGGGAAGGGGAAGCTGGGATGAAGTGAGAGAGTGGCATGGACTTATATATACTACCAAATGTAAAATAGCTAGTGGGAAGCAGTTGCATAGTACAGGGAGATCAGTTCGGTGTTTTGTGACCACCTAGAGGGGTGGGATGTAGATGCAAGAGGGAGGACATATGGGGATATATGTATATGTATAGCTGATTCACTTTGTTATAAAGCAGAAACTAGCACACCATTGTAAAGCAATTATATTCCAATATAGATGGTAAAAAAAGAAAAAAGAAAAAGATTTTTCTATAAACCACTACCAGTCAAGAAGAAAGTGAAAGCTGTGCCACTCTCTTTAAGAGGAAAACTTAGGGATGACTGCATAGCTGTTTCTTTGCTTTGTAAGTGCTGGATATAAAATTATAATTGTTGGTCAAGTTCCTTAACCTTCAGCAGGAGGATTGTATTTCAATAGCATGTTCCAAGGAAGGTTCCCTTTAAGAATTCTACAGAAGGAAGAAAGCACAATTAAATGAATACATGAATCAGTAGTACAGTAAAAGAATAATACAACCTGGCTACATGGGGTTTCTCTTGGGATCACAAGAAAGGTTCAATAGGAAAACTATAAATTTACTATATGAAATGAATACATTTACTATATCAGTTTGCTACCCTATATACATTTATCCATCTTTATAGAACAAAATCCAACATTCCTGCTTTCAAGAGATGTAGTATAGGAACAATGGCTACCTTCTTATGGTAAATCAAACCAGCTCTATATCCAAAGTTAAAATACTAGAAGCAAAGCATACTCTCTTTAAGGTCAGAAGATAGCCGCCACCACCTCCGTTCTTTAGCAGTACATTTATTAATACAGTGAGTAAGTAAGCAAAAAAAAGAGAAAGAGAGGGAAGAAGGGAGGAAGGAAGGGAAAAATTTGTTGAACAAGCACCTAAATTAAAGATCAGCCAACTTTTTCTATAAAAGACCTGAGAGTAAATATTTTAGACTTCACAGACCATATAGTCCTTGTCTCACTTAGAATGCAAAAAGAACCATAGACAATAATAAGGAAATGGACATGGCTGCACTGCATCCAGTAATTTCTATTTACAGACACTGACATTTTAATTTCATACAGTTTTCAGATGTCACAGAGTATGATTCTTTTTATTTTTCACCCAGACATTTTTAAACGTAAAAACCATTAGTAGCTCTTGGTCTGTACGAAACTAGGTGGGCCAGATTTGATGACCCTGCCCTAGATCACTTTAACAGTAATTAAGTCCAGGAAGTAGAATTTGTGTGTGTGTGTGTGTGTGTGTTTGTGTCTTTGGGGGTGGAGTGATCAGACAAAGGTGATGCTGGTGAAGGGGAAGAGAATTTTACTTTTTATTTTGACACAATTCCACACTTGAAAAATGTTTTACCATAATCATGGATTAATTATACAATTTTAAAAATCTATTAGATAAATATAATCTCATATGGCCTGTTTTCCTATTTTTTGGCATGGTAAGGTAAGGGGTTTTACAGAGAGACTATAAAGAATCATCAAATTATAAAAATGTTAAATTTTAAAACAGCATTTTTATTTATTTCTCTCTTTTCCTTTTTCTCTCTCTCAGGAAAAAAAAAAAGGGTGGGGGACCTGCTCTCTTTAGCTGTTAATTATACTCCTGTAAAGAGAGTAAACCTGAGGAATTTCTATTTGTTTTATATCTAATCCGCAAGCCTCACTGACCTTTCATCAAGAACAATGGTGCACACACAGTTCCTACATTTACACCCGTTCCTTCCCCACTCTCGCCACCATTTCTTTTTTTTTTTTTTTTCTGGGTGTTGAACTCCAGCCAAACATTAAATTACCTTGGGAAGCAAAAGGTAGACGAGAAAAAAGCACAAAGGTGGTATTTGGCCTCATTCTATGAGGACACTCAATCTTAATTTAGGGAAAGAAAAGGGACACTTTTTTTTTTAGTGTGAGAGCATGAGAACTGGAAAGAAGCACGGGTTTTTCAGACAAGGCTGTTTTTTAAGTTCGCAGGTGGACCGTGCTCTTGTTTCAATGCAGGTGGGGCTGTAGATCAGGTGTGTGTGCGCCTGTGTGTGTCTATAAATCCACACCCATTTTTAACCAGAAATATCCAGAATACACTTCCAGCAAGAGCACTGACGAGTTCAGGTAAGCAAGCAAAATTTCCAGATTACTTAATCAGTGGTCAAGCTCAGTTATATTTAAAGGATCAAATTATCGCTGTACAAAAGTGAGGTCTTCAGTAAAGCAGAGGGCAAGTTCAATGAAATGATATTTTTCTTCTTTTAATGAACTAGATTTCCTTTGTTGCCTTCATACTTTTATTCTTTATGTGTATTAATGATATTATAATAAACTAACATTCACCAAAAGTGATCCTTTAAAAATTATGTTGCAAGTAACAATTGTTCCTCCCTGTTATTTTTTTTATTGAAGTATAGTTGATTTACAATGCTGTGTTAATTTCAGCTGTACAGCAAAGTGATGCAGTTATACATATATATACATTTTTTTTAAATATTCTTTAGGGGCCCTCTTCCCCAGGAAAGAGCACAAAGGAATGGAGTGGGAGTTTGGGGTTAGCAGATGCAAACTAGTATATATAGAATGGATAAGCAACAAGATCTTACTATATAGCACAGGGAACTATATTCAACATGCTGTGATAAACCATAATGGAAAAGAATATTAAAAAAGAACGTAAAATCTCACTCCCAGTTTTCTTTTATAGCGAATTTTTACATAATATTTAAGTAAATGACTTACGTTAAATTACTTTTGAAAAGTGAAATACTGTGTCAGAAAATGCTAACTATCCGTGTTTTTAACACCTAATTGTAGATGTGTGGTTATTTGCCTGTGGAGGGCAATGTGAGCTGCTCCAGGGCCATGACCATGTCGTATTCATCTGTGTCCCCCAAGGAGCTTTACCCACGCATCTGATACTATAGGATCATAACTAATTCATGTTCTGTTTACCAGGGAAATTACTGTTCATCCAAAGATAATAATATATAAATTGATTGGCTTTGTCATAGAATATATTTACTATCTATTTTACAATTTATCAATGTCAAACAGAAAAAAATATTTTGATTTTTAAGTAGAACAATCTGACAATAATACATAGCAACTTGAAATTTGAAAAAAAATTCAAATTCATTCTAAATTTGGCGGCTTTAAAATAAGAAGATGGTGAAGTTATCATTTCTCTCTTTTGATACAGATTCTACCTACTAATCTCTGTCTCTCTCATAAAGAACTTTTCCTAATGCTTCCTTCAGATTAACTTTTTCTTAAATCTTGACTTCTAGAGATCCCTCAGAGAATCTTAAGGCAATTAGGGGCTCTCTTCCCCAGAAAAGAGAACAAAGGCACATAAAATTTTACAGACAATTCAGGGATTTTTGAGACTCCAGGAGCTCAATCATAGACCTTCTAGAAGCTCACTGGACCCAAGTTAAGACCCTACCCTAGATGGTTGCTTCAATTTTTCCGCTGCAACTTTCACTCTGACAGAGTCTGCCCTCCCCACATTGGACTTTGTGTTCCAGAGTCAGCTGTCTTTATCCCCTACTAAAATCTACCCTTTCTTTGTTTCAGTCTTTATGGTACAAGATGACACCCATAAGGTAAAAGATGGCATGCTGAAATGTTTCACAGTATGAATGAGTTATAGGAACTTAAACTGCTATCCTTATCAGCACCATGGTTATTGTTTAACAGGGTTTCTCAATACAAAATAATTTAAAAGTGGGTCCCTTGCAGATTAGGAAAGAAAATAATTTAAATAGGACCAAACTAACCATTTTCAATCCAGGAGAGGGATGTACTGCTGGCTAGATAAAGATACTAAAATGAGAGGAATGAATTTTAAATAGGGCAGGGTTGTAAATTTAAGGGCAAAAGGCTGAGTAAATGATGGAAGGATAAAAAAGATAAGCAACTGTAGAGGAACTGAAGAACAAGAACCTCCATATTCTGTTTTTCCTCAGTTCTAATTTAAGCAGTATTTGTTCATGCCTAATCTTACTGTCTTGGCAGAGTTAAAATGTCATTTTAACCTATCAGATCAAGAAGAATTAAAGGGCAAAGAATATTTATGCATGACAAACATCACCTTTCCATTGCACTTAGCAGTTGCAAGGCCTTTAATCAATATCATCTTATTTGAGTTTTACTGCAGTTCCGTGAGCACTAGAATACCATCAGAAGTAGGCTTTGGGTGCCCTGGTCCAGTGCTCTTTCAACTTCATTGTACTGCTCCCAGGATGCCAGGAATGTGGCTTTTCATCAAGTGGACATCTACTGAGTTGACTGCATTTTTACAATAATTTACAAATAAAATGTGAAAGTTCTAGGTGGTTGTACCATGTCAATTCACACAAGCAGAGCAATCTGACAGCATAGGTTTGGTCTCTTAACAAATGTCTTAATGACAGCCTGAGGTAACCTACCAAATTCTGACAATTATTTTTTACCATCCAGCTGCTTCGGAGGGATTCTTGAGAAGATATGATGTTACACTCAGCTTTGGTCGTCTGTCTCTTACTCATCACGGTTTCTTCTAACCTTGCCATGGCAATCAAAAAGGGAAAAAGACCTCCTCAGACACTCTCAAGAGGTACTGGAATCTCATTTTATTTTCTGAACTCAGTCATTTGGATTGTTTTAAAATTCATCATCTCTTGCCTGTAGTCTGGTTATAAAGCCAACTCAATTAACTGAAATTTTTTGTTGTGTATCACTTTAAAATAGAAGAAAAAAAACAACAACAGAGAGGATCAGTTAATTTTAAAGAGTGAGCCACATGAAATGAAAAACCACAATTTGCTGCATCTTCTATAGAAATAGTGGAGAACTGGTTTCATTGCCTATAACTTTGGTAACCAGAGTCCCGCAAAATGCTATTGATTGATACGTTATATTGACATCCTAAATGCAATCAGGATTCCCTCAAAATCTGTTCCAGTGCCCTGTCCTCTCTTTATTCAGGCAAGAAAATAATTTGGAATGATTTTACATTGGGGTCCCCAGAAAATTATACTTTATCTCCATCCTCCAAGAATTTTGGTTAACCAAGTGTTGGCTATGCTGACTCCAGAAAACAGCTGCAGTATTTTTAGAGGACATAATCTAGATTTGTCATTGGCTACATTGAAAACATTTCTATTTTGTACCAACTGTTTTACTTTGGCCTGAGAAACAATTATATCTTCACCTGCAAAGAAATAATTCATAAAGAAAATTCTCAGAATTGATTCCTACATGTCCAGCTACCAGAAATGGAAAGAAAATCATTTGTCTCCAAATAGCTAATTCTAAATTAGTAACACAAACCAAAAAACACTTGACTGGTACTTGGAATGGTAATGTGACTGGAGCAAACAAATGGAGATCAACTATAGCATAATTTCAAATTTTAAAATACTGACTTTCTTTCCAAGTTAATTCATTCCTTAACAGATGTATTGGGTACCAGCCAATTGCCTGTCAGTGTTCAGCCAAGATAATTAATTCTACTTCAGTTTAAAATCACAGAAACTATAAGTCTAAAAAAATTGGTAAGTTTTTGCAAAATAAATAAAAGAGGGAAATATTTTCCTAAGTGTAATTTATCATGTACCTCCATATATACATACAACAGTTATAAAACAATGAACTCAGTAGCCTTAAAGTGCCAAAGATCAAACTCACTGCCCTTAAAGACCCTCGAGGGCTGAGTTAAGCAGCATGCTGTAACTATAATTAAGGTACCAATATTCTGTGTATTCACTTCCAAATGTCCATTAAAACTGGTGAATTTTATGAAAAATATACTCAATACATGCAATAAATTTTAAACAACGTAATGAGTCTGTTATTTCAGTTAAACTATGTCAATAGGGTAGATGACTGATAGCAGCTGGGAACTCCATTATTCAGAAATGATTTGCATTTGGTTAAGCCTTTATCTTCTACTGGCACATAGAAAACAACTGAGAATGAGGATTTAAGGTAGGGGTGAAAGGGAAATTTGACTACAGTGTACCAAGTAGCATATGGAGCCTCTTAGAGTGCAGAGCAGCCCCACTTAAACAGACACAGTGTTAGGGAGAAAAGGGAGTATTAATTAGAAAAAAGTAAGAAATGGTTCAATAAAAAAGTGAACCCCAAATCTTAACTTCCTTTTAAACCAAAACTGCTCAGCGTCCAGCACCTGGTCCAGTGCCTGGCATACAGTAATTACTCAATAAATACATACTGGAGAATGAATAAAATCTCAGAAGATAAGTAAGCATAGCCAGTAATGGATTAGGAATTAGGAATCATGATAATGAACAGAGAACAATAAGACTGTATTGTCTTACCTGCATACACCCAGTGCTAAGTGGAGCAAGGCATATAGCAGATGTTCCTTCAATATTTGTGGAACTAAGTTAAACAGTAGCAGAGAACAGTAATTCTTCCCACTGCTGACATTCTGGCATTGAATTATATTTGCAACAGAATAGGGAAATTAAGTAGGAACACAGTCTCACTGGCTGTTACCAAAATAACTTTTATCTAATGCAAAACGTGGCATAAGCTTACTACATGTGTTTGAGCAAAGTTGTAAAGAAAGTCTTTCAGGGTTATTACAGATAGGAAGTATTCCTGCTAAGGTTGGGGTACTAAGCTAATGTAAGATGTCTTCCAATGTTAGGATTCTAAGGTCAGGCAAAAACAAACCAACAACACTTCTGGTAAGAGTGTAAAATAATGCACTCACTTGGAAAAACTGTCAGAAAGTTAAAGTCATAGTTACCATTTGATCCAGCAATTCCACTTCTAAGGATTATACCCAAGAAAAATGAAAACATATCTTCACACTGAAGTTTGCACTCAAATGTTCATAGCAGTATTATTCATAAAATCCAAAAACTAGAAACAACCTAAATGTCCATCAACTGATAAATGGATAAACAAAATGCGGTATATCCATAAAATGGAATAATATTTAGCCCAAGAATGAAGTCCTAATACATGCCACAACATGGATGAACCTTAAAAACATTGTATTAAGTGAAAGCATCCAGTCATAAGATACATCGCATCTTATATGATTCCACTAATATGAAATGTCTGGAATAAGATAATCTATAGAGACAAAGTAGATTAGCCATTTCTTAGGATTGTAGGAGATGAAAGAATTGCGTGGTGATAACTAAAGGGTACAGGGTTTCTTTCTGAAGTGATGAAAATCTTCCAAAATTGATTTTGGTGATGATTGCACACTATGTAAATATATTAAAAGAATGTATATACTTTCAATGGATGAACTGTATTGGCATATGAATTGTATTTGAATAAAGTTGTTATTAAAAAACAAAACCCAGCAGGCAGAAATCATGGGATCATATTTATCCTGCTTCATAATTCTGCTTCATAAGTCCTGGACATCTTTAAGCCATGGTCTCAAAACCAGGAACTCCAGTCTGACAACATATGAAACTTATGAAAAAATCTGGGTCCAAAATAGCCTGAAACTATTTCTATTTTCAAATTAATTCAACCTTTTTCATCCATAGACTGAGACATTTCCTGAAAATACTTTGAAATATTTCTGGATGTTTTGTGCATTCTTCTCTTCAATGGTCTTATTCTTCAATCTCTAATACACATTCCCAACTACTCACATCATTTCTTTAAAGGCTAGTGGGGGGACTTCCCTAGTGGCGCAGTGGTTAAGAATCCGCCTGCCAATGCAGGAGACACGGGTTCGATCCCTGGTCCGGGAGGATCCCACATGCTGCAGAGCAACTAAGCCCGTGAGCCACAACTACTGAGCCTGTGCGCCACAACTACTGAAGCCCGTGCGCCTGGAGCCTGTGCTCCGCAACAGGACAGGCCACCATAAGGAGAACCCTGGACACCGCAACGAAGAGTAGCCCCCACTCGCCACAACTACAGAAAACCCATGTGCAGCAACAAAGACCCGATGCAACCTAAATAAATAAATAAATAAATAAATAAATAAAATTGATTCTTTAAAAAAAAAGCTAGTGGGTTCTCTCTCTACTCGTTGTGTTCTGTTTCCCTCTCCTCCACTCTTTTGGATGCTTCCAAAACAAAGGTTTTATTGAGTCTCTCAACCATGAATTCCCATGCCAGAATTGTTTTCCCTGTTAAAACTCAAAGCAAAATTTGAAATTCCTTTTTTTCAATGATGTGTTATGACTTCGAAGGAGTCAACATCTCTTGACACTCAAGATTCAAGGACGCTGTTCAGTATAGCCCAAAGTATTCCCGATAGATTTACAAAGTATGCAAAGATTAACTGTTATTTCCTCCTGTACGTTCTGAAAGTGAGCGCTCTTGCATGGTCCAGAGATGTCCTTTCAGTCACCACTAATCATAATAGCATCTACTGAACACTTACTGGGTTCAAGGCCATGGGCCTTAAGATTTAAAACATAGACACAAAACCTCAGTAATAGCACCTGAAAGGACACAACCTCTTTGTATCTAGTTATAATTATGTATCCTCCATACCTTATGTCAGACAGCTGCTTGGTAGCTTAAATATCTGTAGATAGATACCTGCTTATCACACCCCCAATTCAGAACTCTTTGGTAGTCCTGAGTTAACACATTGATTTCTCTCTTCTGTTTAGGATGGGGAGATGACATCACTTGGATGCAGACTTATGAGGAAGGTCTCTTTCATATTCAAAAAAGGTAAAACACCTCTCAGTTAACTTTGACAGATGATACAGATACCTCCTCACAGGAGAGCCAAACACTAGCATGTTAGCTTTTCAGAGGATACAATAAGAATTTGCTCTGATATTGTATGCTGTTTGGACTAAGAGTTGCTATTAGAATTTTTTTTATAAACAACAGCTCTAGACACTTCTCTATTAATTTCTTAATTATCCAAGCAAGCTTTTTTATCCGAGGAATAATTGACTTAACATTATATTAGTTTCAGATATACAACTTAATGATTGGATATTTGTATATATGCAAAATGATTACCACAATAAGTCTAGTTAACATCCACCAAGCAAACTTTGAATATAAATTGTATAAACAAAACAGCATCACTCACTGGGCATTATACAAGCTTAAACAGGAACCTGACTTATAGCAGCACTTCTCAAGGCTGTCTGATCATCAGAAGAACTCAGAGAGCTTTTTTAAAAATCCATATTCAGGGTCAACTACTTACTGAGTATCCACTTCCATGTCCCAGGCACTCAGTGACCAAGAGTGACGTGATTTACTAAAGATCTACTAAATCTTTGGGGATGGAGGTGAGAAACTTGTACTTTTAAAAGCACCCCAAGAATTTATCAAATATCTAAAGTATGTTCAATTCAACTCTTTGAAGAAAAAGAAAAGATTCCAAATAAGAATTGGCTAAAACACTCTCAACACCAGACAAATATTACAAAAAAAAAAAAAAAAAATCTACAGAATAATCTTATTTCCAAATAGAAATGTAAAAAACAAACAACATATTAGCAAAGAGCAGACAGCAGAACACTAAAGAATATACCCTGATAAAGTGAGATTCAGTCTGGGAAAGCCAAAAGATTCAAGATTAAGAAATCTATTAATTAAAATAATTTAATATTTATAAGGACACAAATCATACAAGTATCTCCTATCTCCACAAATGCTAAAAAAAAGCATTTAACACAATGCCAAATCCATATTTCAAGTTAAAAAACTTATCCATCCCAGCAAAAAAGTCAACATCATGCTTACTGAGGAAAAACAATTAAAGTATCCCACTGATGGATTCTTTAATCACCACAATTACTAACGTTGTTCTGGAGATACTAACCAATGCAATTAGATGAGAAAAACTTACAAAGGAGAGAGTGAAAGAATCCTCATTTGCAGCTGATGACTGTGTTTGTGAAAAACTTGAGAATCAGCCCAAAGAACTATGAAGATTCAGTTAAATTAGATGAGACTAAATTAATACCTAGAAATCGACAGCATTTATATATATATATATATAATCAAAATAGTTAAAGGCAGTTATAAAATACCTTATATAAAATAGCAATAAAAAAGATGAAATATCCCAGGATAAACTTGACAGAAAATGTACAAAATCTGTATGAACTAAATGTACTAGTGAGGAAAGAAATTACAAACCTATGTGAAGGGATATCATGTTTTTGGAGAGGAAGATTCAATATCGTAAAAATGTCAATCCTCTCTATAGCTAAAAAATTTGTTAAGACAATCACAATATATTAGTACAAGTTTTTAAGTGATTTTAAAATTGAAATGGAAACATAGACAGACTTAAATAGTTAGGAACATTCTGAGAAGAAATCAGTGGGGACTAGCCCTTAATCAATATGAAACATTTTAATAACACAGTATGTTACCAGTAAATGAATTGAATAGAATGGAGAGAACAGAAAACTGGATACTACAGAAATTGTTTACATGATTAAGTGGCATTTTGAATCAGGAGTAGGAGAGATAGAGTATGTAAAATAATTGTTAGAATTTGATAGCCATTTGTGAAAAATAAAAAAATTTGTATCTATACCTCACATTTTACATCAAAATAAATTATAAAGATTAATTATAAGGATGAAACCATTAAGGTACTAGAAGACACTATTACAAAACTCTTATTCCTTTAAATTCTTGGAGTAGGGTACAATTAGGGTGAGGCATGAGGGATGTCTAGGACGCAAAAACAAAGCACTTCATTTTTGTGCCCTAGATGCTACCCTTGCCTCACCCTAGTCCTCCTTTAGAGTTGAGTATGGCCAAAGGAAAAAAAAAAGAAGAAAAATCCTAAAATAAATGACTAATATTTTTGATTATGCAAATTTCTGCAAACCAGAAATTTATCATAAGCAAACGAAAAAGGCAAAAAATACAAAACTAACAGAAAACTATAGCTCATATTACAAGAGTGAATTTCTCCAATATACAAAGTACTCATATAAATTAATAGAAAAAGGTCAAGGCAATGACCTTGAAAAAATGAACATAAGATAGGAAAGATAGTACACAGAATAAAAAAATTAGTAACCTAAACATGAGTAAGATTTCTTACAGCTTTATTGAGATATAATTTACATAAACATTGTGCAGATTTAAGGTGTAGAATGTGATGATTTGATGTATGTATATATTGCACAATGATGACCACAATAAGGTTAATTATCACCTCACATAGTTAACGTGTGTGTGTGTGTGTGTGTGTGTGTGTGTGTGTGTGTGTGTGTGTGTTGAGAACTTTTAAGATGTATTTTCTTATCAGCTTTCAAGTATACCACACAGTATTGTTAACTCTGGTCATCACTACATTCCCAGAAGTCACTCATCTTATAACTGGAAGTGTGTACCCTTTGAGCACCTTTACCCATTTTCCCCACCTCCCAATCCCCGACCCCGGGAAACCACCAATCTACTCTCTGTTTCTATGAGTTTGGTTTTTACTTTTTTTTAAATTCCAGATTCTACATATAAGTGAGATCATATAGTATTTGTCTCTGACTTATTTTACTTAACATAATATGCTCAAGGTTCATTCACGTTGTCACAAATGTACTGAGAGTCACTTAGGTTGCTTCCATGTCCTGGCTATTGTAAATAATGCTGCAATGAACATGGGGATGCAGATATCCCTTTGAGATAGTGAAATAGTGATTTCATTTTCTTTGGATATATACCCAGAAGTAGAATTGCTGGATCATATGGTGACTATTTTTTATAAGATAGTAAAACCACATTAACTTCCCTCTTTCACCAACTGGATAAAAGAATTAGAAGCTCAATAACCAGTTTTAGTGAGAGTAAATACTTAGTTCTCACATTATCAGAGAGAACATAAATTGGTACAGCTTCTAAGGAAAGTATATACAGTGCATCAAAATTATAAATGCACATACTCTGACGCAGAAACTCCACTTCTGGAAATTTATTTACAAATATACCCACCCATGCGGAAAATTATATGTAAGTAACATCATGTTCACCAAAGCATCTTTTTAAATGTCTGAAAACAATCTAAACATAAAAGATTGAAAAGAATTTAAATATCTGTTTTGAGGAGACTAATAAAGTAAAGATGATCCATATAATGGAATATTATACAAAAGCACAAGGGAATAACATCCAAGATATACGATTATGCTAAAAAAGCCAAATGCAGATACATGTGTATAGCGTGCTAGTATTTGTATTTTTAAAAAAGAAGGAATATATACACATATGGACATGCATATGAACATGCACAATTCATAATCATATACATTTACATAAGTATATACACAAGCATATGCATATGCACATGTGTATTTTGTTGTATGACCTGAAGAACCCTGGAAGCAAACTTAGAAAATGGTAACACTGCTTACTTCTTGAAGGCAGGATGGGGGAAAGGATTTTTACTTTTTTAACTTTTGAATTTTAAACCATCTGAATTTATAACTTATTTTCAATGAAAAACATGTAGAATTTTAAAAGATAATTCACCAAATGATGCTGATAAGCAGCTAGGCTTGGAAGGCTCTGGTTTTAGAGCATCTCAGAAGTACAGCTCCCCAAAATTTTTACTCTTTCTCTCACTCAAGTTTCTCATAATCTGATGTGCTAGTTCATAAGATTTTTTTTCCCCAATTTAAAATGCTTTATTTTTTTAATTCTTTTTAAAATTCTTTTCCTATTTAGGTTATTACAGAATATTGAGCCAAGTTCCCTGTGCTATACAGCAGGTCCTTGTTGGTTATCTATAGTAGTGTGTACATGTCAATCCCAAACTCCCAGTCTATCTCTCCCCCTACCCTTCGCCCCTGGTAACCGTAAGACTAGGGACCACCTGTTTTATTGATAATTTGGTCTGTGAACTAAGGATGATTTTTACATTAAAAGAATGTTTTTAATCAAAAGAAGAATAATATCTTGTGAAACATAGAAGTTACTTGAAATTCAAATTCCAGTGTTATAAATTAAGTTTTACTATAACACGGCCACTCTCACCTTGTTGCATATTGTCCACGGCTGCTTTCGTGCAATAACAGCAGAGGTGAGCGGTTGTGAACAAGACCACATGGGCTGCAAATCCTCAAATACTTACCATCTGCCTCTTTGCTTTAAAAGTTTCTGAGCCCTTTTTCAGGTGTTCCTAATTCAGTGTCTGCCAGAAACAGAAGCTTTTCCTAAAATGGATTACTGTCTTGGTTTGACTGTCTGAACAACCCATTCAAAGCTGAACTATTAAGACTGAGTATTCTGTGGTCTTGATACATTTTTCCTTGGACTCCAGTTGGCCAGAAATCTGATGGAGAAATTAGTTTTCCAAGAGTTACATCAATGTCTTTCCTTACACAGAGCTATCCTTATTTCCAGCTGTTGTGCTGGGAAGAAAGGGTAACAGTTCAGGAAATCAGAATGACTCATGCCCCTGAATTGTTCTGCATCACAGGACACCTCTATCTACCTAAGTGCAATCAGAGAAAAAGTTATCTAGTAAAAGAATTACTACTTGGTGCTTAGGAGGTCTAAGTCCTGTATGTGTCTCTAAAGAAACGTCAATGAATATTCTTAGGCTCAGTTTTCTACTAATTAAAAAGAGGTAATAATATTTCATTCATTGGATATCCAATCTGCTCTTTCACCAGTAAATGTGAAGTTGTTGGCAAATGTTAGCTTTCTATGTTATAAATTTTAAGAGATAAGTTGTAGGATTTATTCTTACCTAAAATTAACTTACATTCTAAGTTTGAGGATTAAATGAAATTATTTGCACTTCAAAGTGTGTTATTTAACACTTTTGAGACTAAAGTTTGAAAAAACAGGATTATTCAGTAACAAGTATTTCATATGATTACGTCTGTTGTTTTTAAAAAGATTTATGCTTGATACATATACACTCGTCTATCTCTTTTTGTACCTAGCATCCTTGCAAAGTTAAAGAAACATTTTTTAAAACATCTTATATACCCGAATCATAATTATTTTGTCCTTCACTGTAGTTAACATTCTAATTTTTCTCATATTCTAAACAGCAGGGTAGTCAGTGAGCTACCACCAAAACTTTTCTTCAGAGAGTTAAAATCAAAATGACACTGAAAAATATATAGGAAGGGAACTCTCCCTGAGACTGTTGGTAATTGTAAGTTGTGACAAGAATAAAAGGTTGTGAAAATGGTCAAATATTAATAGACTTTTTGAAAAACAAACAAAAAACCTAAGTAAAAACTTCGACAATTCCAAAACTTTATACCAGATGTTCATTGGAAATGAATACTACCTTGCTCATAATATCTTTTCATCTGTGGAGACAGAATTGACTTTTATTTTTCTAACTGTACTACAGTATACATAAGAACGACCTGGTAAGCTTGTTAAGCTAAGGATTCCTGGACCTCACCCCCACAGATGCTGACCGAGTGGGCCCAAGAGGGAGCCTGAGAATTTACATTTCTAATGAGCTACATTTCTGGTGATGCTGATGCTTCAGTGCTGAGGCCACGTTATGACTAAGAGGACTACAGACTACAGCACTGTGATTTGTCAGGCTGAGATGTTTACTTTATGTCTCATAGAAAGTATGAGAATCTTAAATCTAATTTCACTGTACATTTTAACTCAAATTAATCACTTGGCTCAATTCCACACTCTCTCTGTTTAGTAACAAGCCACTGATGGTTATTCATCACTTGGAGGACTGTCAATACTGCCAAGGTAATTTTTGCTCCTGAGATCTTATTGTATCTCCAATATGAAGTAGGAAAGTGACCTGGTTACAAATTGTTAAGAAGGCACTCAGGAAACTCTATTCCAAAAAAAAAAAAAAAGGACAACTGCTAGAGTACCACCATTTTACTAAGGTGCTTAAAGACTACAACGATTGTTAGTAATCTATTGAATATATTCATATTACATGTCCTTTATAATTTTATATCCTTCTTCCTCCCCTGTCCGCCCCCGCAAAAAGGTAGGAAAAATGGCTGAAAGAAGATGCTGTTTTAACCAATGAGTCAATGAATTACATGACATTGTAAAACTGGTGATTTCATCAATGTGATTCTCTCTTGATGTCTTCTTGGATAGACTCTGTCCCTCATTGATTTCCAGTTAGAGATGAAGTGGCAATGGGCCAATGAACTATTTACATCCAAGTTACAGACGCAAAATACTAGCTTAATTTTGCTACATTATATTGAAGGCGTCTTGATCCTTGAAACTAATTGACATTATGTTTTCTCCCACAGCACTAAAAAAAGTGTTTGCCCAAAATAAAGAAATACAAGAAATGGCTCAGAATAATTTCATCATGCTGAATCTCATGGTACCTGACCTCTACAATGTTTTCTTAATATCTCAATTCAGTGGAAAAGCTGAATCTCTTTTTTTGTCTTTGTTTGAAGACAAAAAGAGCTATAAAGTATTAGTGGATATAGAATGTTATATAGAATTGTAAGAGGCCAAAATATATAACTTACTGAAAGGCTTGTTTACATAAAATATTTTTAAATCAACTGTTAAAAACAATCCAATCCAACAACATTCTTTTTTTTCATCTTTTTCCTAGCATGAAACCACTGATAAGAATTTATCACCTGATGGACAATACGTGCCTAGAATCATGTTTGTGGGTAATTGTACAATCTCTTTCCATCAGATTTAGAAAATCAGTAGCCTTCTTGCTTTTATTTACTTTTAAATGCTAGTTCAAATACTATTCCTTTTAAAGGGAAGTCATTAGTAACCCAGTCAATAACAGTTCTTGTTAGGTCAACAATCAAACTCATTATATCTATAACTTGTAACTTATAAATATTAAATTATAATGTTTTAAATTAACTGATGCTATGAAATCAATATCCCAATGTAGTTTCAGTATTGTTCTCTAAACTATTATATGTTGACAGAGACCTGTGACACACTAAAATGAGAATTCAGATTAACTCACAATGAATTCACATGTATGAAAACTGATTTGCTTATAAATTTGCTTAACGTTTGTTTTAGAGTAAGAGGCAAGAATGATTTTCAGAATATTTTAAATAATATGTAAGGTACTTATTTTTTCTTGGCAGATCCTTCTTTAACAGTCAGAGCTGATATAACTGGAAGATACTCAAACAGATTATATACATATGAACCTCAGGATTTACCACTATGTAAGTATTCACAAATTATCTTAAACAGTGATACTAGCAACACTTAACTGTTAGAAGGGTCAATGATACCCTACATGGGTGCTTCCCCACAAACAGTGCTACCCACACATCACAGTCCCTGGGGCTGGTAGTGGAGATAGTGGTTAATATGCAAACTCTTAGCTCCCATCAAAATCAGAATTTCTGGGGCACCTCAGAATCTCTTTCTTCAACAGGGATCTCTAATAGTTCTTATGATCACTAAATGTTAACACCACCAAAAAGAATAGAGTACACATGAAAATTAAACCTTAAGAAAGCCAGTCCATTCTTCTGGTATGAAAGATTATATGTGATTTCCTCAAAGTGATCATAATTAAATCTTTTCTCTTCCTTTAATGCCTATAAGCAAGGAAATACAGTCTGACTTGGGACTTTCATTTCTGCAACATTCACTATCAACTATGTTCAATAAGACAGCTATGCCCGTCATATCCAGCAATACTGCTACAAAATAATCAGTTAACAAAATAGATACTCCCTCAAAATCCCTTTGATAAAATTTTTTAACATTAAGTTAATTAACCAGCTCTGAATGGTCTAATCCTTAAATTTACATGTATACTTTTAGCATAATATTCTTTAAGGTTGCAGATAAATCCCCAAATCTTTATAGCTGTTAATTTTAATGGGCCAATTTTAGATTCAGGGGTTAATTTAAAAATTTGGTACTCTCATTTACTAATAGAATAATGTATATTTACTTCTATTACAGTGATAGAAAACATGAAGAAAGCATTAAAACTTATTCAATCCGAGTTATAATGTATTACCTCTAAGAGGTCAAATGTCACGAAGAAAAACTTCTGGCTAATTGACTAATACTAATGGGTGGGTAAATGAATTTTGTAACATTATCATTTAGACTTTTAATGTGTTTGAGTATTCTTAGGAAGGTAAAATGATATTTCAATAAATATCAAAACCAGAGCATGACAATATTGTGGTTTGATTTCTGCCTGCATCAGTAGCAAAGAAAGCTTGCTGATAGTTATAGTGGAGACAGAAAGACCTAAATAAGAGGTGTCTACACTGCTTGTTTCTATTTCCTCATCTATCATCCATTCCACCAAGTAAGCTAATCTTAATTCTGATCCCTCTATTATATCGAACCTGCAAGTTTAGGTCATAAATGATCTGCATGTTGCCAAAGCAAAGGGATGCACCTCTAGCCACTTATTATTTAACTTTTAGCAGCATAACTTTTAGAGTTAACCATTTATTTCTTTTTTTTTACTTTAAAACAGACGCTTAAAAAGTAATTACAATAAATTTAAAATATATTTTAAAACTTTAAATATGTTTTGCTTAATTACTGGGTGGATATTTAACACTTTTAATCATTTTAAGAAGAATGTAACTGCTTCCAGAATATTAAAGAATACCTCCAGTTAACTAGCAGAAGAGGAATCTGTCCATTCTGAAATTATTAAACATTCAACCACCAACTCAATTCTTCAGAGGAAGCTTTTGTAGGATCACATCCATGTCTTCTATTCCTTTAAATAACACACACACAAAAATCCTAATTTTTTATGAACAAAATTTCCCTAATCATTTGGAGTAATTCTAATTACTAATGGAAACCCCATAATCAGCTGGGAATAATTCTCAGAAACGAGAGACTATTTCAGATGGGAAAGTTTTTCCTAATCCATAGGATTTGATTACATTTAAATAACTTGAAGTTTTGAAATATAAAGGTACACTTTTATATGAGATAGATATACAACATCTATGATACTGATGTCTGATTAATTCCAATGTTTCATGAATCAGAGAAAGAAAGCTTTCTTCCAAGTTTTATCTCATCATTATTCAGTTCATTTTAAGCAGACTTTTTGCAACTGATCTATTTGGATATAAACAGGTTACAAGACCATCAACACAAGATATCCATGTATTCCCACTGCAAAAGAATATTAAATATCCTATTTTTTTATTGTAGATCAAAGTTTGGAGTTAATTTTTTTTTTTTTTCGGTACGTGGGCCTCTCACTGTTGTGGCCTCTCCTGTTGCGGAGCACAGGCTCCGGACGCACAGGCTCAGGAGCCATGGCTCACGGGCCCAGCCGCCCCACGGCATGTGGGATCCTCCCGGACCGGGACACAAACCTGTGTCTCCTGCATCGGTAGGCGGACTCTCAACCACTGCGCCACCAGGGAAGCCCTGGAGTTAATTTTTTAATGCATTCTAGGAGACCAAAGTGTACTGGCATACTCTAATAATATAATGTATGAAGACTAATATAACTGATTTCATTGTTGCATAAACAGTGCAGAAGCAGAAAATGTCCATGGTCATTGCAGTGAACTAAGTAGGAACCAGTTGACAATTAGGTTGCTGATTTAAGAACTAATAAAATAGAATATTCACTTGTTTTTCTTCAATTAGTGTAAAAATGTTACTAAATGATAAATTGATTATTCTTTACCATGAAAATATATGTGCCTTTATATTTTTCTCATATGTATTTAAATTACATATAATTCAATTATGCATATAATTATACATACACTAACATTTACTGTACATCTAGTTTATATATATATAATTTGAAAATAAGTTATGTTAATCAGTGTAGTCTTGTAACCAATTTAGTTTCCTTCTCTACTCTACTTTAACAATTAAATTCTATATCTTAGTTGATATTTCTATCTAATTTCTTCACTTTATAAAATTAGTGGCTTAGATTCCATCACTTCTGTGGTTACCCTTAGCTTTGAAATGCAGGACTAGGCATAGAACCCATATGTGTATATATAACTTTACTTCTATTACTTTTAGCTTTGTAACCTCCAAAAAAGTATTTATTCTTTCTCTAACGCATCCAATATTAAGAATTAAATTACTTACACCAGCTACCTGAAACAGTATGCACAATTCTGTGTGTATAGGCGTTTTCAGAGAGGAGTTTGGAGAACTTTGAATTGCATTTCAAAGAGATAAAACAGTTTAAAAAGTTACATATTCAATGCAGAAAGCTATAAGACACTGATGAAAGAAATTAAAGATGATACAAACAGATGGAGAGATATACCATGTTCTTGGATTGGAAGAAACAACATCAATGAAAACGACTATACTAACCAAAGCAATCTACAGATTCAATGAAACCCCTATCAAACTACCAGTAGCATTTTTCACAGAACTAGCACAAAAAATTTCACAATTTGTATGGAAACACAAAAGACCCCGAATAGCCAAAGCAATCTTGAGAAAGAAAAATGGACCTGGAGGAATCAGACTACCTGACTTCAGACTATACTAAAAAGCTACAGTAATCAAGACAATATGGTACTGGCAGAAATATAGATCAATGGAACAGGATAGACAGCCCAGAGATAAACCCACACACCTATGGTATAAGGGAGGCAAGAATATACAATGGAGAAAAGACAGCCTTTTCAATAAATGGTCCTGAGAAAACTGGACAGCTACATGTAAAAGAATGAAATTAGAACACTCCCTAACACCATACACAAAAATAAACCCAAAATGGATTAAAGACCTAAATGTAAGGCCGGACACCATAAAACTCAAAAAAAGTTACATATTCAAAAAGACATTAGAATAGGATTGTCAGTAAAGAACATCCAGTTGAATTTAAATTAGAGATTAGCGACCATTTTTTTTTTAGTATAAGTACATCCTATGCAATATCTGGAACACAGTCATGCAAAACATGTATTTGCTGTTTACGTGAAATTCACTTTTAACTGGGTGACCTGTGCTTTCATTTGCTAACAATGGCCACCCCAGTTTAGAATCACTGCACTAGATGCCCCTCCTTCTCCTCTTTCCCCTTATTTTTGCCTAAAATAGCAACATTTGTTTTGTTGGGGGTTTTTTTGCAACATTTCTTTATATTTCAAATCAATCTCTCAGTTTCTGAGTTCCAGAAAATAACCTCAATTATTTTATAGCATTTAATCTCTCCTAATTTAACTTCTACTCTATGCCAGACACTGTGTTTGATATTATACATCCAAAGATAAATTAGATAAAAATAAGGCTGTTTTGTTCCCGAGAGGAGTTCATAATTTAGTGGTAAGAGAGATCACTGAGGAGAAACAATTCCTTAAGAAATAATGTAATAGGACAATGTGGAAGCAGAGGAGAGATGGTCCGACTCCTAGTGGGGCTTCACACAGGATGCAGCACCCATGCACCTTGAATAAGAATGTATTCCACCATTACGGAAATTCACATGATGAGACAGAGAATAAAGCACATTATAGGGGCTACAGAAATTCTCATTCATTGGTTTAACTCTAAAATACAAAAGTATACAAGGTTTTCTTAGTAATGCCTTTGAGAATTTTAGATTAGGCTTAAGATACTGTGTCAAGCTTCAGACAAACTTCTTTAACATATAGGATTACATACTATAGAGACTGATAGAGATGTGCATGACAGTCCTCAGTAGCACTCCTTAGAACACAACCGCACTTAACGTGACGCGTAATACATAATCTGTGTATCTACGGACATCCTTACTGTGTAGAGAAAGATAAGCTTTTTTTCTGTTTTTAAAAATTGTTTCTTATGCAATGTCTGTTTTTTAGCAAAGTGAAAAGCCCTTGGGGATTTAAAAATCAGTCTCTCTCTCTCTCTCTCTCTCTCTCACACACACACACACACACACACACACACACACACACAGACACACACAGACACACACACCCCGCCCCCTCACAAAATAAGCTGTGACTGCTGTGCGGGGATGCAGGATTGCAGCAAACACCCACAGGAGGATGCCATCAAGTGTGTACCTCCCCCGATGTTGGCAGTGATAAACTTTATGAATACCAGTTTATGGACATCTTTTCTTCAAAGAAGAAATAAATCCACTGCCCACAGCTTTGAAATCAGGCAACTGGATTTTTGCTGAGTATTGACTACTGCAACTTCCTGAAGTATATTATAGTGCAAGGATAGGATGCTGTTACAAGTTAAATTATGTTCCCCCAGAATTCATAGGTTGAAGTCCTAAATCCCCCAGTAATTCAGAATGTGACCTCATTTGGAAATAGAGTCACTGAAGATATCATTCATTAAGTTAAGATGAGGTCAGACTGGAATAGGGTGGGCCCCTAATCCAACATGACTGGCATCTTTATAAAAAGGGGAAATTTGAACACAGAGATATGCACAAAGACAGAATATACTGTGAAGATGAAGACAGAGATCTGGAGATGCTACAGAAGCCAAGGAATGCCACAAGTTACCAGCAAACCACAAGAAGCCAGATGAGAGGCGTGAACAGACTGTCCTTCACAGCAATCAGAAGGAACCAGTCTTGCCAACACTTGGATCTCAGACTTCCAGCCTCCACAACTGTGAAACAATAAATTTCTGTTGTTTAAGCTGGGCTGTGTGTGGTACTTTGTTAGACAGCCCTAGAAAACCAATCCAGCTGCTTTCCCCTCTCCCATCCCCAGTTTGCATGATTCCCATGGCAGGTAAGGAAACACCAAAACCTCTCATCACACACTTAAAAAGAAGGCCTGTTAGAACTGAAGAATCATTTTTCACAATAAGTTTGTCTGGTTCTAGTCTACCCTCCAAACAAATTTCTGCCAAATTAAATGTTATTTTAGTACTCAGAGCTGTATATAATCAGTTAAGTTAGGTTTATGAACTATCAACATCTAACACTGTGGTTTTAATGCAGAAAAAAAAGTCATACCTAGAGAAAGAGTTATTATATTTGGTATTTTTCGTTATTATTAAAGCAAACATACTGAACTCTTTCTACGTTCCAGGCACAGAGCTGAGGTCCTTGCAGAGATTATCTTATTAATACCTCACCACAAATGTGAAATACCGTGACCCTCATTTCACTTATGATTACCTGGGGCCTGAAAATGTGTAATAACCTGATAAAAAGAGAAAAAAGAAGAAAAAAAATCACACAGCTAATTAGCAGAGCCAGTGCTCAAACCCAGCAAGTTTGGCTCCAGGGTCAACACGTTTCACCACCATATAATTCTGCTTTGGATCTGTATGTCGTAAAAAAAATATATGATTTAATTAAAACTGACAGTGTGCAATAACTGAAAACATGTAGAGTATGTCCTTTATAAAGGAAGGGCAGTTCACATCGATTCCAATTAACATTTTATAGAAAGATCGTACACGGTCCTGCCATTCTTGGCTTTGAGCCTCCACCCCCAACAGACCGAAGGACAAGCCTCTACCAGCTTTTGGTGACTGCAACTGATTCTCAACATGAGCACCCAGGGAACCAAGAGAAGAGGGACAGGCCGGTGTGATTTCAAATCCCAAACACACCTCCTCATTGAAATCACGAATCTAAGTGACCCACTATTCCTACTTTATCACGCTATGCGCTGTACCCATAGGAAAACGTCCAAGAAGACAGCTTACCTTTGGCAGAATTCTTCACATTCTCAAAGACCTCTTTTCGGGTTACACATTGCCCTCTTGAAATCATGCGCTACCCAGGAGCCCCTCTTGTGGGACGAGCCCTGCGTAAATTCTTACATCAGTGACTTTTGCTCTCCTCTGTAAGATATCTGTGATTAGTACTTCCACCTGTGTTCCCATCCTTAACGATGGAAAGCTGAAGCTATCTATTGAAGCTTTAGTGCCTCCAGGTACTAACAATTAATGGGCTTTCAACTACCCCTTAAGACCACCTGTTCTGTCTACCTAAAACCTGGAAACCATACTGAAGCTACTGTCTTCTGACTTTATTCATCCTAAGGCGTTTAGGAATTTTATTTACACTAACCGTAAATTTTTGGTATCCTAAGAAAAAAATGCAGAGTAAAGCAACACACCCCAAAAGAGCAAGTTATGTAGCTTGATTTGCTTTCATGCCTATATTTGGCAAATAACTTGTATAAATCACACAGGAGTCTTAGACAATCACGTTTCTTGGGTCAGCCATGTTAATACCACTCTAAAACCTTTGTAAAAATTATGTGGTGGTTTGTTTCAAAATTTTCAAGCCCTAAAATATAATAATTAGTCATCTTTCTGTATCCATTGTGTATTAGTCTTTCCAAAGAAGGGCAATCTCAGAGGCAAGCCCTTCAGGGGAACCCTGTACGTGATATGATCATCCTGAAATTCTTGTTCTCTGGGGGGCTTCTTCAAAAAGCAATGGCACTGTGCTGTACACCTGAAACTAACATGATACTGTAAATCAATGACACTTCAATAAAAAGGGGTGTGCAAAAACAATAAAACAAAACTAAAGAACAAAGCAATGGCAGCTGCTTCAAGGAACACCGCTCCACTACAAATTCATTCTCCAGATTTTATTAGCTTATTGTTAAGTATCGAGAGCAACCTTTTCAGGGAGAACTCGAAGGTCAAGGGTCAGCCAAATAGGACTTCTGGTCATTTAAAAAGACAAACCACTGTGAGCAGAGTATCCTTTTCTTGCTATCATCCTCTCCACCAATGACGATCTCTTTCTCTCTCAGCTAATGTGGACCGTCACACCTGTTGCTACCATGGCACAACAGGAGGTGATTGATTGGTTTATTTCATCCCTTGCACTAGATCATTCACCTGAAGAATTCACAAATGCACCCACATGCCCAAAGCTGACGGTATTTTTTAGCCTCTGTTTGACCCCACTGCTGCAGAAAGTTTTCTCTAACAGAACCTGAAAGCAATCCTTATGGGCTGTGGCAAATGTCCACACCCTTTGGAATCTGATCAGGCCATCTTGGCATGGGGCAGCTCAAACAAACCCGGGCTGCAGAGCGTCAGCGGCCTTCACTTAGGAGCTGGAGGAACAGGATACCAGCCTGTATCCGCCTCCTTACAGGTGGGTGTTGGCTCATTTTAGGCAGATGGTGGGTTTACAAGTCTAATGTATTATATATTTCTCAATAGACAAATATTTGCACTGGACCAGAATGAATAAGAAAACATTCCTCAGCTTAGTTTCCAAAGTATATCCGAAGTTTTAAGGCACCTCAGCATTTGAACTGCTGTAGGAGGTAGGGGAATGAACCATGGGTCCTATTGTTCCTTTCTCTTCTGCTTAAAACCTGCCCCAATCAATAAAGGAAGAGGATGGAAGGCAGACGTGTAGTGAGGTCTGTTGGGGATTTACTAGATTTCCCCCATTTGGAGAGCCCCTTGATGCGTAAGTACATGCACACTTTAGCTCTAATAAAAGGGTACAAGTCAGGTTCCCAACTTGAGCCAGAAAGTGTGGCCTATCTAGTCTTCTTTCTCTAGTAATTTATGTTGTTTCTTTCCACAGTATGATATGGTCATTTTTCATCGTAAATGTGAACCACACTGGTGAAGAAATTTAAGTAAATGTTCAACAGGTTTAACAGAATATGAGTTTCACATTACACCTTTAGAGCACGAGTATACATACTCGTCTCTTCCTTGTAGGCCTGTTTTTTTTCACTTTTGTTTTTGCTATACTTACTGAAAAGGTGGGAGACTGGTAATTAATTTGGCTTCCCTGCTGAACTTGAAGGAGCTGCCCCACTGCAGGGGGAAGGAGACAGATGGATTTCAATGGGATGGTGACATTATGGAAAACACATAACCTTCTCCAAAGCAGCAACCAAAGAAAAGCAAGTTGGCCATTGGAATGAAAATTAATTTCATAAATACAGTAAATATTTTAGGTCCTCTAAAATGTGGTATTTTGACTTTTGAAAATGAGTCACAGTAGGAACACTTCTTTAAATGACTATTCCCCCGAAAAGCAAAATAGTCTGACCCATAAACTTTCTCATCCAGGGTAACTGGAAAATTAGATTTAAGAAGGAAGATAATTTGATTCATCTGATTTTCACCACAGGGAGAAAGCAATCTGAGTGAGATAGAATTTCCAAAGGACTTCTTACATTTCCTTCCAGAAGGAAAGTCCAGAGAAATGCAGTAATTGAATTTTCTAGTCATGCAAGAGTGGCCTGACATGGCTTGGACTAGGACCACAGACGAGTATCTGGGGGAGATTTAGTGAAAATATTAGGGAAAGACAGTTTCTCTCTCTCTCTCTCTCTCTCTCTCTCTCACTCTCACAAATTTAAGACAATTAGAGGGAGGAAAAAGGGACTTAAGAGAAGTGAGTTATGACATGAATATCCATTTATGTTCTTTGAGAAGTGCAAGTAAAAATGGGAATAATTTTTAATTATTTTTGTTGGATGGAGCCTATAAGGCCTGAGAGTTACTTGAGTTAGAATCATTACTTTGATCAAATATTCTGCTTAATTATGATTCATGATCCATGAAATATCTTCAAAGCATAGATTTTAGAACATATCTGTGTTAAATAATAAAATTAATCTTTGATTATTTAGACCTTTCTAGTATCTCAGATTTTCATCACATGCAAAGAGACAGACATTTCCCTTTCTCCCTATTATTCAAAATCTCAGGAGGATTCCATACCGCTGATGCCTCTCTTGAAATATTTCCCTACTTTTGTTATTTTAACTCTCCATACCGTAGGTTTTCTACCTGCCTTCCTGGCCAGTCTTCTCTAACGTCCTCCCCAAATCTCTGATCAACCTCCAAACTTGGAAAGCACTAGGGCTCCATCATAGGCCTTCCTTTACTTTTTACCTATAATCTCTCCACAAGTTACCTCATCTAATTCTATGTATTTAAAACCTACGGATAAACTGATGACTCACAAATCTTATTTTACAGTCCTGATTTCTCCACTGGGTGCCAGACTCCATGTTAGTAAATGGCACCATCTTAATGGTTCAAACCAAAACCTTCCCGTGACTTTGGAAAACTTACCCATGATTATTCCTATTTCTCATTCCCCACAGTTAACCCTTCACCAAGTCCTTTTGACTGTACCACCGAAATATATTTCTTTGCATATGACCTTTCCTCTACCTCCAATGTCACCCTCTAGACTTATTCACTATAACATTTCACATAGACTACTGCAGTTGCTTCTTTATTCTTCTTGCTCCAGTTTTTCCTTTGTAAGCCAATAAATCTTCTTTGTTATTTAACCTAGAATAACGTTTTAAAAAAATGGAACAAGGGCAGACCACTCCCTGGCATAAACCCACTTAATGGTTTCCCAGTGGACTATGTCTCTGCATGTTCAGATAAGAAAACCCAGTTCAAATGGACTTAAATGATAAAGGGAATTCACTGACTCACATAAGGAAGATCCAGAAATACAGCATCTAAAAAATGTCATCAAAGTCCCATTTTCTGCTTTCTTCTGCCATCCAGTGTTGAATTTCTCCCAATAATAGTTCATAAAATATCTATCAGACACAATCAGGATAACAAATTTTTTTGTTCATGTCCAAAAGGAGGGAACAAGTGTCCCATGGTTTGCCCTAATTGCATGTCTTGGGTCACAGGCCCACCCCTGACAAAAATGACTATGACCAGAGGATTGGAATATGCTGATTGGCCTAAGCCAACTAGGACCCATTCATGGAGCCGGAGACGGGGTCAGCTTCTCACTGAAGAATATGGGCAATGCATGAAGATAGAAAAGATTCAGAAAATCAGAAAAACAGAAGAAGGATGTCATAGTTCAGGCTGCTGTAACAGAATATCATAGGCTGAGTGACTTAAACAACAATCATTTATTTCTCACAGTTCTGGAGGCTAGAAGTGTGAGATCAGGGTGCCAGCATGTTTGGGGTTTTGGTGAAGGCTCTCTTCTTGGTCTACAGAGAGCTGTCCTTTCCTTGTATTCTCACATGTTAGAGAGAGAGAGAGACAGACAGACAGACAAATAAAGCACTCTCTTGGTCTCTTCTTTTAAGGGCACTAACCCACTCATGAGGGCTCCACCCTCATGATCTAATTATCTTCCAGAGGCTCCACCTCCTAATATTATCTCATTTGGGAGTTAAGATTTCAACATACGGATTTTGGGGGAATACAAATATGTAGTCCACAATAAGGGGAAAATGAAAGTTAGGTAGGCAACCAATAATGTCCATGCTTCATGGCCTGTAAGGTGCCACTGATCCATTTCCTTTCTCCCGGCCTTCTATCCAACAGTCTTGTACCAGTCTTCTTCTTGATCACTGTGTCCACGTACACTGGCACTTATATTGCTCTCTCATGCCAAGAAGCTCTTTCCCATCTCAGATTATTTGCACTCACTGCTCCTACCTAAAATAGTCTTTGCCAGGCAGCTTTTCAATTTATTCCTTTTTGTTCCTCTGATCTTAACTCAGAGCACTGCCTCTTCTGCTGTGGGCTGTTTAATAAACCATGGCAGTTATACACACCCCCTTTCTAACCATGTGACCTTAGATGTCACTACATCTCTGAGGGATTTCATCACATTGAGTGTAATGACCTAAAAGTTCATTTTACCTTTAATTACTATAATTTATACATTATTAATTGAAATAGAGGTTTCATTTAATTTAAAAATAATTAGCTATTTGCTATTTTCCACTTTGAAAACAAGAAATTCTCAGAGGAGCATAAAGGAAACCAATCTTGAAAACCTTGCTTCCTCAGCAGTCAAGAAATTCTATTTTTCAAGCAAAAACCCCAATAAAAGAAGGAATATAAACTAACAAATCTGGAGTTATTGAGGCAGGGATCATATCTGCAATGGCCATAGTAGATGCAATAGTCCTGATTACAGGCAGCTGCTTTGCCAACCTGGTCAGTGAAATGCCTTCCTTTGAAAACACTGTCTATAAGAATCCCAACTCGTACTGTATTGTGATCATTCCTTCCGTGAATATGAAGATCTTAGACTGGTTTATTGTAGTGTATAAAATCACTAAGTTAAGTCTTTAGGAACATGACTGATCTCTGAAAATTAGATACGGTGGAGGAATACAAGAACCAATAATATTTAGCCCAATTACTACCACAATGACTTAAAAACTACAAATTGATATAAAATCTTGCAAACCTGCTGTGATAGATTAGAAAAGCTAAATTTATGATAATTGACTTATAAAAAATAAATTTTACAAGAGAAATGTCAGGATAAAACTAGGTACTGGAGCCCTTTGATGCAAGAGATGCCTTTATTTGCAGAAAAGGGCAGTAATTCGCAACACCATCAGGTGCCCCAATAAATTTCACTGGGTTTTGGCTGTGTTCCTATGAAACTTGGTTCCAGCAGAGACCCTATTAAATACTGACTACCTAGTGTCTATCTGTGAGGACAGTTCTCTGGGTAAAAATACGTGTATTTGCAAGACAATACTGGGAGGCTAATGCTGGTCTCATTTCAGAGCCTCCTAGATTTTTGACAGTCTTTGACTATTCAGTTTAACACTGCTGCATCAATCATTCAGAAGGATTCTTGAGTTATTTGTCATTTCCTCATATGTGTATGCCATTGTTGCAACAACAGTGTGTGCCAGATTCCACCATCTAATAGTTTGAAAATGTAAAATATGTGCATTTTACCAAAACAAGACAGTCTATTGTAAGATCATTATTTTATGTATAACACTAAAAATGATTTAAAGTGTTGCCAATTCAACTATGACACATGATCAACTGTAAAAGGCATTCCCATTTTTGAGCTATAAAAATGTTGAAAAATGTGCATCTGAGAATAGAAGAAATATGTTTGTAAAGGACAGAATGTAATGTTAATCTTGATTTCTAAGGTTAGATTGACTAATTCACAGTTCCCTAGATCCCAGCAACTTGTTATTAAGTTACTAAAAGAAAAAGTAACTTCTTATGTTTTCTTTAAAGTTCAAAAGGAAATGGTTTTAAATGAATATTTTTAGTGTATTTGGAATCTAATATTTTCAATCTATGTACCTAAAACATAAACCGAGCTCTCTGACCTAGAATTATACATTACTGCTTTCACTGGCCTCTGCACTTTTGGATGTAAAGTGAGAGGTTTGGAGCCAACAATTAATAGATGTTTGACCTTTGGGTTTTTTCATTTGTAAATTCGGATAACAATAATGGAGATTCTCTTATAGTATAGTTGGTATTGTTGTAGTATTCTCCTACAGTATTTAAGAAAGATGCATAAAGTGCTTGGAATCATTGGTGCATAGCACAGAGCAAATTATCGTTTCACATCTACTCAAACTATACAGGTAAGTAACAGAATTAACTTCTATTGACATGCCATGGGAAGGGGGAGTAGGAAAGGGAAGGAAAGTGTTCTAGATACTGTTGCTAATTTTATAAAGCATCTCAAAACTTACTATCTTAAAAGAACTATTTTTTATTACTTGCACTGATTCTGTGGGTCAGAACTTCATGCAGAGCACAGATCTATGATGTTGGGGCCTCGGCTGGGAAGACTTGAAGGTAGGGGAGAGTAATTCAACAGCCAAGGGCTGTAATAAGCATCTTAAGGTGTATTCACTCCTGTGTCTAGAAGTTGATGCTGGGACCTCGGCTGGACTGTCAGTCAGAAAATGTGTATGTGTATTCTCCTCGTGGTCTACCAATGTGGGGTAGTTTGGGCACCCTCAAAGCATGGTGGCTGGGTTCCAAGGGCAAGCATATCCAGAGACCAGGCAGAATTTGTATTGCTCTTATGACCTGGCTTTGGAAGTCACATAACATTACACAGTACCACCATTGGGACAAAGAGGAAGCATAGAGCTCACGTTTTAATGGGAGGAGTGTAAAAGTCACATTGAAAGAAAAGCATGTGGAATGGGAGATGTTGTATACTGTTTGGAAAATACAAGCTTCTAGAGAGGGCGAGAGAGAGTAAAAGAGAGAGAGAGAAACTTTTAAGTTAACCTGAAGGATGAATACCTCTTATGGCATAGCAGTGCAGCAAAACATTTTGGAGAGGCACTTAATTTTAAAGTGTCAAATGGCCATTGCCTAAATACAGAAACTCATTGAGAACTGTCAAAAGTTGATTAGGCTCGGGGCTTCCCTGGTGGCGCAGTGGTTGAGAATCTGCCTGCTAATGCAGGGGACACGGGTTCGAGCCCTGGTCCGGGAAGATCCCACATGTCGCAGAGCAACTAGGCCTGTGAGCCACAACTACTGAGCCTGCGCACCTGGAGGCTGTGCTCCGCAACGGGAGAGGCCACAGCAGTGAGAAGCCCACGCACCGCGATGAAGAGCGGCCCCCGCTTGCCACAACTAGAGAAAGCCCTTGCACAGAAACGAAGACCCAACACAGCCAAAAATAAATAAATAAACAAATATGGGGTTTAAAAAAAAAAAAGTTTATTAGGCTCATGTACTTTGAAAGAAAGCAGACTACAACAAAAATCGTCCAAGGTGCTTCTCAAACTGAGCAGAGCAAAGACAATGAAAAAATGAAGTTGTGGTTAGCTATACAGATACTCAGAACCCATCATAAACTAGGTAAAGGGAGAAATTCAGTAGAGTTAGCATGTACCTAGAAAAGGGAGTGAGCAAAAACAGCTCTATTCATAAAACTTCTGTTGGGTTTTAAGATTAAACTGTAGAATTCTTATGATTTAAAAAATAGTGGCCTTTTATAGTGCATGTATGTACAAAGTACTCTGCTAGAATATTTACTTAATATCTGAACTTTGCAATATTATGAGATTAGTATAATTGCCCCCCTTTTACAGGTAAGAAAGCTGGGGCTCAGAAAGACTGAATAATTTGACCTATTCTACCTGATCCCTAACTCTGGGCATTTTCAACTACTATACAATGCTTCTGATTTGTTTATAAAATTAACTTCTTGAGGACATTAAATTAAAAGCACCAATCAGACACTGCTGGCCAGAATTGAAAACAGGGGAATAGAGTTCAAGGTACCACAGAAAGCTTTTTATTTGGAATAGACTGCAAAATTCTAAAGAAGAAGGCATTTAAGTTCCCCAGTCTGCAAAAGATCCAGTGGGCCTTTAGAGCAACATGCTTTGACAGGGGCCCCATCACACAAGGCCTAAGTTGACTTTAAGTATAATTGCAAAGAGTATGAACCAAGAGGAAAAAATAAATTAACTTGAAACAGGCAGAAAGCAGAAACCTTCAGGGAGATCTCTTAATGAGGCAAAACACAAATTTTTAAACAAAAAAGTGTAAACGTTCAGAGGTAGTTCCAGAAATCAATAGGGACAAACGGGTAATAGAAATACAAATCTGGAGTTGATCTGTGTTAACTAGCTAGAAAAATAAATATAGATGTTAAATCAGTATTTCTGGAGCTTACTACTGCAATTAAAAAATAAACATCAACAGGAAACTGTTCCAGAAGTTTCAACATGACAGGCTCATTCTCATAAACCCACTTTTCCCCTTATTCTTCTTATTCTGTAACCTGGACTTTCCATAGGGATGTTGTTAAATTTGCTTTTTTCTCACTGTCTGGATTAACATGCTTTTCCAGATTTCTCTCAGATAATAGTTTATTGAGCTATTGAAACTTTTTTATTTAGAAATATTTCTTTCGAGATAGTGCAATAGAGGCATTTTATTGTGGTTTATTATTTGAGGTGAAAAGAATCCTGGGTATTTTTCAAATATGTGTCACAGCACAAAACAAATTACAGAACTGAACTTTATAAAAGATAATCTAATACTGATACTTTCATCTAAGTAGTGCATCAAGTTCTCTTATGAAGTTAGCTATTTATCTAAAATCTTACTGAAGAAGTTAGGGGAAAATGTTCATTCTTAAATTAAAAAGTGGGACTTCCCTGGTGGCGCAGTAGTTAGGAACCTGCCTGCCAATGCAGGGGACACAGGTTCAGTCCTGGTCCAGGAAGATCGCACATGCCACGGACCAACTAAGCCCGCGAGACACAACTACTGAGCCCACATGCCACAGCTACTGAAGCCCGTGTGCCTAGAGCCCGTGCTCCGCAACAAGAGAAGCCACTTTAATGAGAAGACCACGCACCGCAACAAAGAGTAGCCCTTGCTCGCTGCAACAAGAGAAAGCCCGTGCGCAGCAATGAAGACCCAACGCAGCCAAAACTAAATAAATAAATTAAATTATTTTTTAAAAAATTAAAAAGTGAGAACAACTCTCAATGTACCGGCCCTAGCAGAAAATGCAAAAGCAAATTAAGAGTATTAAACTACATTCTTTCCACAAATACTAAGCTAGCTCTGACTATTTAGAAAAACAAAGCCCTGTGTTAGGGCCTCTCCCAGTAACAGTTCACATATCACCATTTATAAGAAAATGCCAAATTCACTCAGGTTATTAATTGCACATAAGTAATTTTAAATTCACACACGCACACACACACATACACAGTGGAATGGGTCAGGAAACAGAAAAGGGAGTGGTATCTTTCCTGTTTGTTTTTTAAGTGTTTTTCTATATTACCTAAATCTAGTTACTGGTGGTTTAATTCCTTTCCTATTCAAAAGCTTCTGTATCTGAAACCCGAGTTTTTAAGCTTTAGGCTAAAAATCCAGAATAACTCATGAAGAGTGTGTTTCTTACCATTTCACCACAGAGTGAGAATTATCATTTAGAGAAAAACTGCGTTTAAAATATTTCTGCAGCTAGTAAGGTATTACGAGGAGATCGTCTCTCATTCATCTCTAGGTTATCTGACTCAGGCTGGATGGGCTTGAACAAAACCAGAGACCAATCCAGTGCTTCCTGGCTACATATATGTACTGGCTGCTGTAACCTCATCCCTAAAACGAGTGATGATAATTTCAGACCCTGATATTGGATAAACATTCACCCTCCTATAAATGATGACTCCTCAAAGGGTTACATTTTACCATCTTCAACTTACCTTCAAAAATAGGAAGGGGCTTCCCTGGTGGCGCAGTGGTTGAGAGTCTGCCTGCCAATGAAGGGGACACGGGTTTGTGCCCCAGTCCGGGAAAAAAAAAAAAAAAAAAAAAAAAAAAAAAAAATAGGAAAAACACTCTCTTTTGAAAGTAAACATCATTATTCTTTTGCACCTAAGGATCTAGATTTAAATCCATTATTGAGTAGGATGTAATTTGACCCTTTTTCTCAAGCTTTGATTGGGAACTACAAGTGGGACCCGAGGGGAAGGTAACTAGTTAGCAGAAACCCACCCTCATCTGCTGGGGACAGCTTTATAGAAGGCTAAGGATTTTTCAGAAGGAACTGTATACATTAAAGGATATGGAAAGTCCTCTTGGGTTAGAAATACTCCCAAGCCAGAAAAGGGAACCCTCCTACACTGTTGGTGGGAATGTAAATTGGTACAGCCACTATGGAGAACAGAATGGAGGTTCCTTAAAAAACTAAAAGTAGAGCTACCATATGACCCCACAATCCCACTACTGGGCATATACCCTGAGAAAACCATAATTCAAAAAGACACATGCACCCCAGTGTTCACTGCAGCACTGTTTACAATAGCCAAGACATGGAAGCAATTTAAATGTCCATCGACAGATGAATGGATAAAGAAGGTGTGGTATATATATGTGATGGAATATTACTCAGCCTTTAAAAAGAATGAAATAATGCCATTTGCAGCAACATGGATGGACCTGGAGATTATTATACTAAGTGAAGTAAGTCAGACAGAGAAAGATAAATATCATGTGATATCACTTATATGCAGAATCTTAAAAAAATGATGAAGGTGAACTTATTTACAAAACAGAAACAGACTCACAGACTTAGAGAATGAACTTGTGGTTACCGGGGGGAAGGGTGGGAGGGAGGGATAGACTGGGAATTTGGGATTGACATATACACACTGCTATATTTAAAACAGATAACCAACAAGGACCTACTGTAAAAAAAATAAGCACAAACAAATAAATAAATAGAAATACTCCCAAGCCTTCCAATCCATTCACTACAGGTAGCTTTTGGTGTTGTTTTTTTTGTTACCTTCAGAGCTCTCCAAGCCTCACAGAAACCCATCAACACCATTAGTCTCTAGATTGGGATAGATTGTTAAATTGGTTAACAGAACTGGGGAACTCCCCCCATATCCTCAACGAAGACCTCATTCACACTGTAGTGAACAATATAAAATAGACTAGTTAGAGAGAAGTAGTTTATTTTCAAGTTTAGGCAGTAACTGGATCTGGCCTTTAATAAAGTGTCAGTGAATGGATAAAAGTGGTCTGTTTTAAAGGTATAAGACAAACTGCATGAGAAGCATTTATTTCAATTTACTTTTAGCAGGTTTTATGTTAAACTGCTCAGTTTTTAATTAGTTTATTGTCTTAAATAGGTAAATATTCCCACTTGAAATCTTATTTACACTATTTTTTGGCACAGACTCACATTTCCAAAGGCATATCAAAGTTTAACGTCAAACCAGCCGGATATCCATTATCATAAAGTCTCAATTAATGATAATTGACTGTACAACTTTATGGCAACACAAAAGGCACTGTTCCAAAGTGGTACTTACCATTGATACAGTTGCATTATAAAAAAAGTTGAACCCAAAGTTAACTTTCTTTTCCCTCTGCTGTACCTAGAAACTCAGACTCATCAATGGCAAAGATTTGGATTAAAAGAACAAAAAGGGGCTGGACAGAAATAATGGTATATAATAACAATTCCCTCTCCTCAGGAATCATGAGGCTACCCTATGGCTTTCCAGAGAGAACTAAGTAACCAAGGTGAACTTGCGGCAAATGTCTTTGGGTCTCAGCATCAAGAAAAACCACCACCCTCCCTTAAAAGGGCAAACTTGAAGTACCTTCCTAAGTGACTCAACTGGCAGGTATTAATTAACAACATAATGTGATTCTTGGCTCGAATGAAGGACAATTAACAGGGTGCCTCTTCTCACTGTTTGACTCATCCTCACACCCAAGCAGGCAGGCCCCCTTCAGCACTCCTTGGCTTGTGGTCAAGCACCCAGGCTTTGAGTGGTGCTGGACTCAAATCCTAATTCAGCCATCTTTTTAACCTACATTAGTTTAGACAAGTCACCTAATTTGTCTCAAAACCTCTGTTTCTTTAAGTACAGAATTATAGTAATAATACCCACTTGACATACTGTTGTAAGGAAGAGGGATAATGTAGCAAAGTACCTAGCTTAGGGCTTCACAAGGGTCTAATAACCGATAATTATTCATTCAATAAATATTTATTCAGTATTACCATTATGAGCTACAAAGAACCATGTGTCAAACAAATGGAACTGAATCCCATCCTAATGTTCATATATTTAGAATTCTTTATTGCAACAATCCAAGTGTAAAAACAGGGAATACTTTACTCACTTGTTATTAGTAGACATATTTTCTGCCAGCCTGTTCTATTCAGTTATAGCTTCACCATCACCCATGTGAGCAAAGCCCAAGCAGATAGCAAAGACTTCCACCACCATTTGGTGATAATATGACACCTCTCTCAGTTGTGATGGTGTTAAGGAGAGCAAGGACACCATCTCTCCACCCCTGTGTTGTTAGTAAATGCTGTGTAGGGAGGAGTAATGAAGCACCCCTTCCTCTCCCAGGCAAGACGGAGTCATTGGAGGCCTAGTGGGGAGTCAGAAGTCCTATTGCATCTAGCAGTAACAAGGCACTCACTCCCACCTGTTCTGTCAACAGAGGTTCAATGGGGAACCTGAATTTCCATCACCACTGTGCAGTAATGAGATGGCTCCCCAGTTCCCTCATCAGTATGGTATCAGAGGTGTCAGTGATAAAACAGAAGATTTAAACAACATCCAGAATCTCAACATAATGCCCAAAAATATCCAGGACCCATTAGAAAAATTTAAAAACTCATCATACCAAGAACCAAGAAAATCTCAACTTGAATGAAAAAAGATAATCATTAGATGTCAACACTGAGATGACACCAATGTTGGAACTATCTGACAAGTACTTTAAAACAGCCCTTATACAGATATTTCAATGAGCAATTACAAACGTACGTGAAGACAATGAAAAAAATAGAAAGTCTCAGCAAAAAAATTGAAGATATAAAGAAGAACCAAATGGAAATATTTAAATGGAAAAATATAATAACTGCATTTTTTAACTCAATGGATGGACTCAATAGCAGAATGGAGACAACAGAGAATCAATGAACTTGAAGACAAAAGTGAAAAAATCACAATCTGAGCAACAGAGGATAAACATACTTTAAAAAAAGCATAGACTCAGGGACTATAACAGTCTCAGCATAGGACTATAACAAAGGATTTAACATTTATGCCATTGGCATCTTGGAAGGAAAGGAAAAGGATGTTGGGATTGAAAGTCATTGAAAAAAACAATGGCTGACAAATTCCAAGCTTGGCAATAGACATAAACCTACAGAATCCAAATAGAATAAACTCACAGATATCCACACCAAGACTTATGATAATCAAACATCTGAAAACTAAAGGCAAAGTCTTGTAAACAGAGAGTGAAACAACACATTACCTATATATATTACCTATGTATTGGGAAATTACCTAAAAGAATGGCTAAAGAAAATCCTTGAAACAGAATGTTAATTTTAAAAGAAGGAATCTGGGAACCTCAAAAAGGAAGGAAAAACAAGATAAGGAGTAAGAATATGGACAAATACAATACATGTGCCTTCTCCTCTTGAGTTTTCCAAATTATATTTGATGCCTGAAGCAAAAATTATAATGTGTCATGCAGTGCTCAAGATATGTAATGGAAATATTTTAAACTATTTTATTATAAAAATGGGGAAGATAAAGCAACTTAAAGGGAGGTAAAGTTTCTACCCTTCACTCAAATTGGTAAATGTTGATGCCAGTAAACTGAGTTAATTTATGTATGTGTAACATAATACCTAAAGTAACTAGAAAATACATACAAAGAGATGCATTCAGAAATACTTTAGATGATTCAAAATGGAATTCTAAAAATGGTCAAGTAAACTACAGGAAGACAGGAAAAAGATCTTATTCTGCCTAGGTTTGGGGGAAATATGCTGGTAGCTATCATCTCCTTCATCAGTACAAGCTGTACCCCAGCTTCAACCTCCCTCTCCTGTGACTAGTGATCATAACACATGGGTCTATACACTGTGGGCCCCACTAATAACCACTACAGTGTTGGATTCAGTATTAATTAAAAGTTGTATTGAGAAAAATAATACTCAGCGCTGATTGTCTGAAGGGCAGGAGTCTTGTTTTTCCTCGAGAGTCAATAGGTCAAGCAAAATCACAAGAAATAAGGGCACTTGGACTGCATTGAATTGTACCCCTGTCCCTCCTCCCCAAACAGAATAGCTTTTACGGTACTGCATTTTGATATAAGGTATCAGCAAGCCTTTTCAAAGAGGCAGCCCTGCATCTAATATTAACAACAATACTGGTGTCTTCGATGAATTGGGAGATGGGGATTGAAATATATACACTAATATGTATAAAATGGATAACTAATAAGAACCTGCTGTATAAAAAAATAAATAAAATAAAATTCAAAATAAAATATTGGTGTCTTCTATTTACTGGGCACCTCAAACATACCAGGCATCTTGGATAAATTACCATTAATCCTTTAAACAAGCCCAAGAAGACAGATCTCATTTACAAGTGTATGGGCCAAAAGATAAACTTGAATCTGTCTCTACTCAATATTCAATCTGTGACTGAACAGAGAATTTTATTGTAAGAATGTTTTTTCACTTCTTCATAGTGTTCCCATTAGGAGGAGATACCAGGAGGAATTCTGAGTTTAGGAGAGAAAATAATTGCTAACAGGAATTATAATCCCAAGATAACACAAAGTAAATAGGGCATGTAGCCAAGAGAGTAGACTGAATCTATGAACACCCAATAAACAGGGAACAAGAGGAAAATCCTTATGGCCGCTATAAGCAAGAGAGGAAGGCATCAAACTACCCTGACAGGTTCTCACACAAGGAGGAACTTCCTAAATCCTATTTAGGCAGGAAACAGTCATGTATGGGAAATCTAGAAATTGTAGGATAGCAAGTATCTAAATGCTACTGGATGTAAGGGGACCACTGAAGGGGTGAATCAGATTCTGACACAGTGGCTGGGTTTCTATTTTTTCTTGAGGGTTCTTAATATATTTGCACGTCAAAAGCAATTCGGATCTGGCCCTGGAAATTTCCCCCACTGTCCTTCACTGGAACAGGAAACCTTTTCTTAAAGAGTGAAACAACTGGGGATCTTGTCCAATCTTGTGCTAAAGCAGTGAGTGTCTGGTCTGCCCCTTAACTTTTCTGAGGCTATTTCCCATTTGTAAAATAAGGAATCTGGAGTAACTGATCTCTAAAATCATTCTCAAATGTAAAATCCATGATCCTATTGAAAATATTCAAGAGACAAACTCTAGTCCTGATAGTTTGAAAAACATGATATTTATAAATTCATTGGCTTCTGGGTTATTACTCCATATCCAGTAATTTTTGTGAAAGTTAATACAACTTCACAATGACCAGTCTTTATAGTTTTTTAGTGCTTTAGTGTTGTTTAGTTATTTCAACTGTCTAGAACACACAATACTACCTCTGTTTTCTCATAGAACTTTATTTTTCTATTTTCGGTTCCATAGCCATAAACTTCCCTTTCCACATCAGCCAGATGTTTCCCCTTGACCATTAATGGCAACCACCACAAAGGATGACCATAGATCAACAGCAAGCATTCACCCTGATGAAAAATAAAACTCAAAGCCCAAGTAACCCCAAGTGATTCAACACATTTGTGAAAAAAGTGACGGCCATCAGCATAGCTCTGGGTGCCTGAGGAGTTGGAGTGACACCTCATTTTTGAGCCACATTCTTATGTCAAGTGGGATAAGTTTAGCTACCCTACTTTCTCTAACAGTGGTTTTAAGAGTCAAACGACATGATGTACATAAAAGAACTTTGTGTACACAGAAGTATGTTGCCATGGAAATGAATAAGTAGCTCTATCTTCCTAGAAATAGGCTGCACATTGTCATATCAACTAAGCAGCAGTCTGATTCTAAAACATATCAGTCTTGGTGAAAGATTTTTCTTTTTACCTTAAATCAAGATTTTCTAAAGTTTGTTCCCTGGAATATTAATAGATATTATGCAAATAACAACAACAATGAAACGCCTTCCAAATTTCTTTTGATCAAATAGTCTGAAAAAATGTTTGGTTAAGCAAAATTAAACAGACTTCATTCCTGCAGAACTTCTTAAAGCCTTTAATATGCTAATATGCAATACTCCATGGGCACTCTTTAATGCAGTGATTTCTAAGCCTATGTGACTCTAAAACTATTTTCCTAGAGAACATCTCTTGGCAATAATGCCCGGTGAGTAGCATTAGGAAACAGAGCGCTAACAAATTTTTTTTTTCGTGTACAACTTGCTGAATGAAGCAGAACTTATTCAGTATGTGCCTCAGACCTGGAACTCCACACAGGCACATAGAAAGAAGCCAGGGGAGCTAACACTGATTCCAGCTGGGTTCATCACTTTTCTGATCACCTTAAGATAAACAGGTTCTGGGCATCAGATATTTTAGAGACAAGTCATGTTTTTGCTTCCCAGTTTTTAAAGTAAAACCATAGGTAAGTGGATGTCATTTGGCCTAAAGTCCCCCACCTGTATCCCCAGAGCTGCTCTCTTTCCCACCCCCCATCACCCATATTCTAACATCCCATGTTCTCACTGTGTCCTTCTCTTTTCTATTCAAAACTTAGGGTCCTAAACTTTCTGGGGCACAGTTGGGGGTCCTAGTGAAAGACAGTGTATTATAGTAAATAAGAAATGAATTGGCAGCCAGACTGTCTGGATTCAAGTCCTAGGTTCAGCTTCCACAGTTTGCGAGCTGGGTGGCCTTGGGCAGGTTACTTAATTTTCCCTGGCCTCAGTTTCCTCTAGTATAGAACAGATATAATAGTATAAATATCCTTGTTATTTAAATTTAGGAACTGAATAAGTCCCTTGCTATTGAAACTTCTACTACTTGCTGTCTGGAAATCAGGAATCAAATTGATTTGGACAGTATAATATCACTCGTTTTCCAACTTTGCTATCCATACTCACTAACTAAATAGATCTGAGAGTAAGGAATGTTTGTGCTGCCTACCTCACAGAGTCATTGTGAGGACTAAATTAGTTAATATCTGTAAAGCACTTTGAGACTGTCTGGCACAGAGGGAGTATTTGCTATTCCTATTTTTCTGGCTATTATGATATAATATTCTGTGAGTATTAATGATAGACCTCTTCTAGGCAATTTATTTTTATTTAACAAAAGCTCTCGGTGTTTTAATCCAAAGTTTCATGAAAGGATTGACCCTCAAATTTTATTTACGTATTCATTTGCTTTTACCACAGGATCTTTTTAGGAAAAAGAAAAGAAAAAAAAAAAAAAAAAAAAACATGGGGCTATGAACCAGGAGACCTCATTTCTGGTCAAACTAATTTCTAGCAAAGTACTAATCATAACACATTAGGCCAGGGCATAACCTCTGAGGTTTCAGTTTCCCCTTCAGAGAAGTGGAAGAAGTGCCTACGCTCCTTACCTCATGGAATCAAGAGAAAATGAATATAAAAGTATTGGGCAAATGGTAACGTGTGGCACTCAGGAAGGGGACTGTTTGCCACTCCACTTAGGTCACTGCTTACTGTGTTTGTGGGATGTAACCTCGGAATTACAGTCCTAAAACCCACACGAAACCCAGAGTCATGAACAAATCTGTTGCTGCAGAGGAAATCAGAGCATATTCCATACTGATTAGCAGACCGGTGGTTGTTCAGTAGGACATTCTGGAAACAACATTCAGTCAAGCAACAAACCTTTATTGAGCGCCTACTAGGTATAGTAGCTGTTCTTGGTGGAACTCTGGTTGAATTGTTGGGTATGTGACTCACTACCTACAGAAGCAGGTGCTGATGTAAGTTTCCCCTCTCTCCTGCCATATTGCTGATCCTTATCAAGTCACATATACTCCTTGCTCAAGCTTCCTTCTTCGTAAAAATGGCCCCCTGCTTCATGAGACTAGGACTATTTGCAAGCTCATATTACTAAAGTGTTTGCATTTCCTCAAAAGGAAAGTATGACTGAAAACCAGTCTACTTATCAGTAAAGTATCAGGGGACTGATTTCCAACTGCAATGCCTGCTTTGTTATTCCTTCATTTTCTTCCCTTAGAAATTTAATAAACTTTATCTAAAAGGTCATGCATCCTTCCTCAATAGCAGTACCAAAGGTATTTGTATAGCATTTAATATTTAGCCAATCCTTTCCGATCTGACTGTTTATTTTCCTCCTAGCAACCCAAAGGAGTTCATTACTACCCCATTCTGTATAGAAATGAAGAAGCTGAGGCCCCAAGGCACATACCCTTTATTAAGGGTAGCCAACAATACTCTACTTAACAGTCAAGTGAGGATCAAGTCTTCAAGCTGAATGACCGCTTTTGTGGGGTTTTTTTCTTTTATCTCCTAAGTATAACCGACCATGCAAAGAAAATTTAAGCTTAGCAAGAAAAAAAAAAGCGTTCAGATAAAATATGAATCTGGTGCCATACAATAAAAAATATTACTAAGCTTTTTTCCTCCTCTCTCTTCCATATCCTTTCCCTTTATCCCAATTATCTGCTAAATTACCCACAAAATATGCGATCAACTTATTTCAGACTGACATGAAATTGCAAAAATGAGAAAAAAAAAAAAAAAACCCACAGGTGACGAAAAACCTTAGGTTAAAAGCAAATGGGGAAAATCGCCGAGAGTGAATTGCAAGTCCACAGCCTCTGTCCTGTGAACTTCTCTAGTGCAGCAATTCGCTTTTCTAAAGAAATATCATAAACCCTGGCTGTCTGAGGATACTTCAAAGTCATGCTCTCCGACCTCAGCTCGGCCCTTCCTATGTGACAGTTCCTTTATACACCTTTGTTGAATCTTAGCCCATTCACAACTTCTGCTTCCTCCCCAACACATAGATTCTGCAAGTTACCTTGATTTTTGGGAAATGGATTTTTTACCATTTAGGAATGAATGAATGAATATTTTCCTTTTTCAATTCCCAACTTCACTTAAGCAGACAAAACTATTTTCTCCTTCAATTCCTCTAGCCCTTTGGGACCCTTTTCCTGTTATCTCTAACAAACTCAGATGGCCTTCATTTTAAAGTAAACCTTCATCAGCCCTGTTATTACCTCAAATTACAACCCCCGCTCTTGATCCTAATTTCTTGAGTTAGCAGTATTTGGTTTTCCACAAATTATCCTCTGCCCAATCATATACCAAAACCCTAAAATCTGGCTTTTGCTTTCAATGATCTACTTTTACGTCATATACAGGGCACATTTATTCATTCACAAATACTTTCGGAGCATGCACTGTACTTGGTGCTAGAAATACAATGGTGACGTGGATTTTACAATCTAGCAGGGAAGACAGCTAAGTAACAGGTAAACAAATAAAAAATACTTGGAAATAACACGGCACGCCGTAAAAGAGATGAACAGGTGACAGCTGGTGACAGCAAGGGAAGCCTACCTACTTGGGTACCATGGTCAGAAAGGCTTTTCTGAAACAGTGGCAAAAAATAGCCAGTTGTTCTATGAAGAATGTAGGATGACCCTTTAGATTAGAGCAATCAGATCTATAAAGACCTGAAGCAAGAAAGAGCTTGGTGCCTTTGAGGAACGATCCAGTTCAATACAGCAGGTAGGACATGAAGTAAGGGACCATGGATCCTGGAAACAGACCCACTGGAGTTAGGAACCATTGCAGGCTCAGATTCTAATGCTAGTTTTAGTAAAAAATCCAGTCTGCCAGGCAGAAAACATTACCTGGAAGTGGCAGTTAAGTTCAGTCAAACACTTGCAGAACAGAGTTCTATCGTGGAAGACCAGGATGCCCTAACAAATAAACACAGCATGCAAATACTCAGCAACAGGCCAGGTTCAACGATTGCAACAGCCAGCACGAGGGGATTCGCTGAGCAGAGCGCCAAGCCCCAGTTACCGAAGGCCAGTTCCAGGATGGGACTAGAAGAGCGAGGCTGATGCCCTGTTTTGGGGGTCAGGGCAATCGAGGCAGGAGGTGAACCTTAGGCAAAGGCACCTAGATGAAGATTTAAAGATAGAAAATAACACAGAAATCCATATCGCAGAATCAAGGTAACCTGCAGAAACGATGTGTTAGGGATGACACACAAGTCCAGTGATCAGTGAGGACACAAGATTAGAGACCAACAAAAGCAACGTGACTTGATTCTGAGTGTCAGTGTGCTCAGCTAAGACTCCCCTTTCCCTCCCATTTGAGGCCAGGATTTGTCCTGGAAACCAGGATGTGGCTGAGCTCCCTGGTCTGAGTCTTTGAACTGCACAGAGCAAATATAAGCAAGTTCCTATAAAAGAAACTGTTCTTTCAAAGATTTAGTCAAGGGTTTCCTTGTTGCCAGGTCTCATTGTCAGTTTTCAGTCTTTATTTTCCACCACTCCTTGGACACAATACACCCATCCCATATTTATTGCCTTTCTCTTAGCTTTTTTTTTTTTTTTTTTTTTTTTTTTTTTTTTTTGACTCTTAGCTTTTTAAGGCTCGAAACTCTGATAGTAAAATCCTTCTCCTCCATTTTCACACCAAATTGGATGCCAGCCCAGTCTGTTCTACCTCCCCTGTCCTCTGCTCTTCATTTCCACTGGCACAACCCAGTGTCACTGAACCCAACTGAAGCCGTCATTAAAGTCTCATCTACAGTCTCCGTCTTCTCCACTACCTTCTCTCCCCTTTCAAAACAGTATAACAGATTATTCATCTTGCTTAAAAGCCTGGCTTGAACCATATGAGTCTCCCAACAAATGGCTGGTGTGCATGTTCCCATCTCCCCTCAGTCACTCACTACATATTTACGGAATTTCTTCTGGGTTCCAGGTACCGTGCTAGATGCTGACCATTCAGTGGTGGACGAAATAGAGTGGCAATGAAAAGCCTGGTCTACACCAGTGGCTTTCAAATATTTTGTCCCTAAAATCATTTTGCTCTAAAGAAATTTTTACTTGGAAGCCCACTGTGTAAGCACACAAAATGAGAGTTGTTCTGATTGAGACTGGGGCTGCCTACTTTTTCTCTCCCACCACAGGATCTTTCAGAGATTCCTGCAAAATATTTTAGACTCCCTTGATTTTCATATATTGATGCTATGCTTTGAAATACACACACACACACACACACACACACACACACACTTCTTGTAGGAAACCATAAATTTCTGCCAATTTTTGCTAACTATTTTTGTGTTTTGTCCTCCCTCAATCATAAGCTCCATTATGCAAACTCTGGACCAAATTTTATTTGATAGCAGCTGTACTACTACAAAGGGTGGCATTTTTTGCAAACTCAAGCATGCATTGAATCAGCTTATTCACAGACAGTTTCGTGATTCTCGTATTACAGATGTACTGGAAGTGGACAAGTCTACAATAGTACCATAGCTTCTGAGCCAATCACACATTCTTAGCTTCCTTTTATGTTGTATATTACAAATTCTAAGACAGACTCCAAAAATCCTCTACAGATGCAGGTGAGATAAAAATTAAGTTCTAATTTACAAATGACTTGAAGGCACGGAGAATATTATTTATATACACATACATATTCTTGCTTGTAATCATTTTTTATTTACTAAAATATCTGCTATAAACAAAGATAGACCAAAAGACAGTTAAGTAACATCCATAAAAGTTAAATTCTAGAAGCTACAGAAATCCAGAAATTTCTAGAGCACTTAACATTTGGGGGAATTAAGAACTTTTTTCCCAGGGTTTAGAGGTTTCGCCCATATATTTCTCTCTTACAGCCTCCAGATTGTTCTTAAGGTGCAGGAAGTTGTGTTATTTGTTTAAGCAAGTAGAAGTTATCAATAAAGGTAGTGTGCTAGAGAGAAGGAATGGCTAGAAGAGGGGAATGAATTTGTTGCTTAGGGTAATACATAACATTTGCAGAGGGCTTGTTGTGTCCCCGCCCTGTATTGCTGTTCTTAGTACGTTAAAATGTGAACTCATTTCTTCTAAAACACCCTGTGCAGTAGCTACTATTTTATCCGTAGCTTACCCGTAAGAAAGCAGAGCTACAGAGAGATTAAGAAATTTACTTAAGGTCCTTCAACTAGTAACCAAGATTCAAAGCCAGGTGCTGTCTTTGTGGCCCATGCTCTTATCACTGCATCATACTGTCCAGCAGTGCTGCAGACCGTCCAGTCTAAGCAGGGCATGGATGACCACAGCTCGACACAAGACCAGTTTTCACAGTTGCTATATCCTTATGTTTTAAAAATTACCAGTAAGTTTTCCCTCCCAAACAGTATCTCTTCCCCCAGCATCCTATTTAAATTACAGGAGCCCTCCACCAACACTCCATGTCCCCTCACTGGCTTTATTTTCCTTCATCCTACTTATCTCCATCTAACAAGCTTTATGTTTTGCTAAATTATTTTATTTATTGTCTGCCTTTCTGCACTAGAATGTAAATTTCATGAGGCTAGGAATTTTTCTCTGTTTTAGTCACTGCTGAATTTCCTGTGCCTGGAAATGGTAGCAAGTCACAATTATTTTTTGATGGAATGAAGCTTCCTTCACCTTTACTAAAGCTTCATTACCACCAAAGATACTTAACCACCTCGTATGTGCATATATATAGATATACAAATAGATACAGATATGTAGATATATACACACATGTATAGATACGTATTATATATGTATACATTTATGTGTATACACGTATGCACACACACACACACTTGGATAGTATATTAGATATACAATATTAAGAACATGGTTAATATTAGACACTCAGTGTTCTTGGAATAAAGATGGCACATCCTGGGAAGTACACGGTACTCTAATTCACCCCTTGTCCCATCAGCTTCTTTTCTTAGATGTTTACGCAGGGGCACACATATTCTGAATGCTATCACTTCTCACTCTGAGGATAAATACATAAAAGCAGGAAACAGAGCCCTTTTCCAACCTCTCCGGAAAGAATTAGATGGCATTGTTGTTCTACCCACCCCTAATCAGGCCTCTGTCTGGGTACCCATCTGCTGCCAGCACAGTTTTAATCACCACCCGAATCACCCCAGGCTTGCTGCCAGGTCCCCACCTCCTCTACTTCCCTTCCTTAGTCTCCCTCTCACCAATCATTATAAGTAAAATCCATATTGGCTCCACCAGTCCGGCTCCAACAGGACCTTAAATAAAGTCACTCCCGCATCACCATGGCAATAATCACCACTTAGACAACACTCTTTCTGCTGATTCTCATTTCCAGGGAGCAAGTACTGAGTGAAAAGGAATTACAAGAGCTTGCATGAATACAAATCAACTCAGACCTGAAGATTGCAGGAGACGGGGTTGCCTTTATATCCTATCATCTCCAACTGAGAGTTCCAGGAGCATTCAGAAGGGCCAAATGGGTTTAGGAAATGTGATTTTGGTGCAGGGTAGAGAGCTAAAACGGAGAACTCTGCTGAAACGAGGGCCCTAGGGAAAAGGGTTTAGAAAATTCCACCCTGTGGCCCAGAAACACAGGAAATCAATTTTTATGCAGAGACCTGGTACAGAAAATCCAAAGAAAAGAAACCTCGTCGTGTAAAAAAAAAAAAAAAAGAAAATTCTACACCTGTCCTATGTGTGGGTGTGGAAATGAAGTTTACACCATCCTCATTGTGCTGGAATCTTCTAGAGGAAAGCAAGTAACGTAAAAATGGTCCCGAATCAGAGATAACACTCAGGCACCTGCCGGATACAAATTCAAAAATCCTCTCTAAAAACTTGGATACGACCCAGCACACTGGACTCCTACAGAAAAATAACCCCTAGGAGAGATGATTTCAAAAATAAAATGTATAGACCATTGCAAACAAAATGCGCCCCCCCCAAGAAGAGTCAACAAGCAAACCAAGTAGGTTTGTTTAGCACTGGCAATCAAATTAGTATTAAAGAAATGGTTAAAAGGAAAGAAATAATAAGGGTAGAATGCTATAAAAATAAACAGGTGGATCAAGAAAGAATGTAATAAAACTTCTAGAAATGAAAAACAAAACCATTAATAATGATCAGAGCATCCCAGTTCTATGAAATGGGGTTGGGAAAGGGGAGTAGCACCCTGGTGCTCTCTGGGAGGACTTGGAATGATTGCATTTACATTCTATAAAAGGGAAACTTCCCCAGGATATGAAAAGGACAGCACCCTGCCCCAGTTCTAGCAATAAGAAGGACACAATATTTCTCTTGAAAGCCCCAGTGGCATTATGCTAACACAAGAACAACATAGGAGAATCCTGACTCAGTTCTGATTTACACAACTTCTTGTCGTAATATAGCACTCTGCCTAGTGAATACACAGGCATCCTTGGAAGAGGCACTTTAAGGGTAGCAAGTCTAGCTGCTGAGACAGATGCTGAAGGTACAAAAAGGGGCAAAGGGTCTTCCGGGTCATGTCATTAGGTGCAGGAAGCACTATTTCATTTCTTCTCCTCTTGCATTAAGCACTGAGTACAAGTATGACCCTGGAACTACTTCTTTCTTGGATTTCAGATAACAAGATAGACTCAACAAAACATTTTTGTGGCCATATCTTTGGCACTGACCTGTGGTTGGAAATAAAATATAAAACTCTCTGTACTTATCCAGCACTCCAGAATTCTAGCAATTAGCAAGCACCAACTGGCCTCCTGGGCTCCACTTTCCCATTGGTAACTTCCTTCTTCTGAGCTTAATAAATCTGTGTGGTGTTATTACCTAACCTGAAATGTGCCTCCAGAGTGCCTTGTAAAAGGAAAAATGGCCACAAAGTCAGAATCCGAGAAGGTGTGTAAAACTCCCTTGTGAAAGCTGTTATTTTAAAAAATTGTGAACTAGATCTATCTTTCGTTCCACCGAAACCTGCAGTGTTTCCGAGCGACAAGATCTCAGGGGGTGTACTCTTGTTTCTGAGATGCTTTGGGGATTAGTTTTTGAAGTTTAATCTTTCTTGGATCACGTGTGACAGAATAAATATTATGTTATTTCATACATGGTCTCTGGTTTATTCTAGCTCAGAACATGTAGTTAGTCAACAAAGGGAGGCAGCTTTGCCAAAATTCAGTAACGTATACTGTTTGAAATAGGTACAAAAGTAACACCCAAAACCACCAGGAATAAAAATTTCATTTGTGAAATTTTTGAGAGTAATTTTGTAGGTAAAAAGTCTCCATTAAAATTCATGTGTTAGTTTAGAGATCCCAAAGCAATCATTTTAGGCCCTTTTATCCACTTCTCCATCGTCCAGTAGCACTGAGCTATCTAAATGACTCTAATAGGCAAAATTATGCAGGAAAAACTTATGATAAAAGTTGACAAATGGTGCTACAAGGAAAGTGGTTGAACGACAGAAACCAATTTACAACAAGGGATAAAGAGGATATAGAACATGAGTGGCCAATTACATCTTAAGGGTAGCGTGCTTAATAATCGAGCACTATAATATAACTACAGAAATCACAGCCAGAGTTAATAACAATTTAAGACATACACTAAAATGTATGATTTTAGAAATTTTAAATATTTTCACAGTTCTGTTTTATTTTCTTTCCCCATCTTCAGAAATTCATTGATCCCAGTTTTCTAAACAAATCCAGGATATAAATGATACATATTTTGAACATGTTACCTAAAGCTCGTTTGAAAGAACTGTGAAGAAGTGAAGATTTTCATTTAAGACCAGTATAAAATGAGCCTGAGTGGGGCTAGTGAAATGAAACAGGTAAGACTAAACTTTAAGTCATAAAAAGATGTCCATGCACTCATTTGAAAAAAAATCCTATTCCTATTTTGATGCTTAAAAAACAAAAATCATCCTGGTGCTAATTCTAATTCAAAAAGTGACCTGAATGATCCCATATGGAAGTCTTCTTATAGAATATCTGCATTTTGTGCCCTGGAAATTCAAATATCCCTCAAACCATCCTTATAGCCTCGGGAGATTTACCAAATCCACCAAATGCTTTAACATTTATAGTAATTTGTTGGCAGAATTTCTTGTGTTAAGAGACATTTATTTTGCAACCCAACATGAAATAGGAATAATAGAAAACTGATGTAACTGTAATTGATACACTTCTAAAACTACGTCTTAAATATTCACTGAACTGGACCACATTTTTCCACATCGTGCAGAGTCTAAGAGCCTATTGATAATGAACAAATGTATCTTTTCCTATAAGCACAGATTAGAAAAAAATGTAATATGGTGAACACAGCACAGCTTAGCCTTGAAATGATGACAAGGTCTTACAGAAATCAGGAAGAAAGTAAATGTGACAAGTTTCTTTTCTGTTTGCTTTCAGGACTGACCTATTGCTCTGGACTATGAGAATAGTTATTACAGAATGAGTCATATGGAAAACACAGGCAAACAGAAGAATACTGAGAATACAAGTACGTGTTATTCTCTCACTGGTAGCTAACTTTAAGGATAAGACATAACAATTGGATAGTAAAAAGTGTCCCCAGAAGATCAATTCCTGAAAGCGATTGTATTTCTTTAAGTAACAATCATAGAAGTTTTTTGAAAACCCCAAAATTACTCAAACCCCGTTTTTTGAAAGCAATTATTTCATTTGGAGAAACAGTATAATGGAATCAATTGGTATAAAAGATACACACAAGCAGAATCAAAGCAAATCTGGAATCACAGATCACAGATTATTTTTCATCTTTCAAGAAACAGACTCAATTATATGCACAAAAAAACTGAGGTCTTGGAAAGTTACTTATTACTGTTTGTCAAATTAGAAAATCATAAGCACTTTTTTTGAGCCCATTTGCTAAACAGTAAAGTGTGTTTTCTACTGTGTATACAAAATATGAAAATGTATACTTTTTCTTGTTCAAGAAAGCTTGACAAACTTTGAAGTGTTATATTACATGATGTAACAGCACACCATGTGTTATATTTACCATGATGATATTAATATGTAATGTATTTATTTCCATATTACATTGGTATTCACTTACCACTGTCCCTCACAAAACAACAGCCATTTCAGTATACAGATGGCTAGATAATAAGATAGAAAACTCTTGTCATGACCACAAGACAATCTGCTCACACTGGGTAGGAAAATAGTAAAGGTGAAAAAAAGATTATCAGAAGAAATTCATAAAGCTTAAGCCAAAGTAAACCTACCTCAGAAGGTAGGATTAGGCTATTTTAAAAAGTCACTTGCATCCTTAAGGAGGAATGACAGCTTTCAACAGCATCTCTGCTTGTTCACGGCTCCGCCCTAAGGAGTGTGTAGGTCATGTAACAATATTGACTCTAGGGTCAGACTCCAACTGCTAAGGACACGTCTCCTTAATGCATGTGAAACCCTTCTTTCAAATACAGCTAGTTACCAGGTCCAGATATACTTGTTTAAATGACCCATTTCCCACCTATCCAAATTCATTAGCAGCAAAGCACTTCAATGGGAAGTTCTAAGGAGTCATGAGATTATTCCCTTCAAACTCCAAAGAATGATGTTTGTGCTCCCTTTATAAATACCCATCTTCTGAAAGATAGAGTTTGTGGGGAAATCACTTCACCCACTTTGGATGTTCATACATTATAAATTACTTTTTATTCCTCCTTCCTTATAATCTCCACCTGCACTGCAATCTAAAAGGATTTCCGACTGTGGGCCTTTATTCAGGGACAACAAAAGACTTGAATGACTGTGAGGCTAGGATTCTTTCCAACTTAGACCACAGTATAAAACTGCTGATAGACGGGAAGAAATACAAGGTTGTGCTACAAAACAAGGGCAGAGCGCTAAATGCTAAATTCTAAAGCTGTGGGCTCTTTGAAAATGGCTACACAGAGACGTTTGAACGCTTGAGCAAGAGTTTTTTTAAAACCTGGGTCTACAGATCCCACAAAGGGCTCCTCGGATTAAGTTCAGTATATAAATGAGATATCCGAAATAAGTGTAAAATTATGTGTGTGTGTGTGTACAGGCAAATTTTTTTTGCAGAGAACATTGGTAGATTTTATTATCTAGACCATATAATTTATTGTCCAAAGCACCATACTTTTTTCACCATATTTTGAAAGTGATAATCATAATATATTTGGCTGTGAGCAAAATTTACATGATTAATATAACTTGAATTGTTAATCAGTAATTTTAATTTATGATATTTACAAGAATTGCTAAAGTGCTTAGAAAAGTTTTGGTAATTACTTTTGCAAATCTGCCCTGTTGGACATTTTAAAAGTTTAAAAGATGTCTTTCCTGGTGGCGCAGTGGTTGAGAGTCCGCCTGCCGATGCAGGGGACACGGGTTCATGCCCCGGTCCAGGAGGATCCCACATGCCGCGGAGCGGCTGGGCCCATGAGCCATGGCCGCTGAGCCTGCGCATCCGGAGCCTGTGCTCCGCAACGGGAGAGGCCACAACAGTGAGAGGCCCGCGTACAGCAAAAAAAAAAAAAATTAAAAAAAGTTAAAGTTTAAAAGAATTAGATGTACTGGTATTAAATTTGTAAATGTAGGTAAAAATACTTAGGGGTATTTCATTAAAGAATTTTGTACAAGCAGCTATTTAATATATTAAATTTAATATATTGAAATGTAATCAATGGATTAAATTTACCTAATTTAGGTAAATTTAATCCATTGATATTCATTTTAATTTCATTTAATTAAACATCAAGAAACAAGTTCTGGAGATCTGATATACAGCATTATGTTTTTTTTTTTTTTTTTTTTTTTTTTTCTCTCCCCTTTCAGAGCACAGAGGCCGG
>NW_020175410.1:633269-686822 GCF_003031525.2 Neophocaena asiaeorientalis asiaeorientalis
GTTTATGTATTTTGGAGATTAATCCTTTGTCCATTGATTCATTTGCAAATATTTTCTCCCATTCTGAGGGTTGTCTTTTCAACTTGTTTATGCTCTCCTTTGCTGTGCGAAAGCTTTTTTGCCTCTCCCGTTGCAGAGCACAGGGTCCGGACGCGCAGGCTCAGCGGCCATGGCTCACGGGCCCAGCCGCTCCGCGGCATGTGGGATCTTCCCGAACCGGTGAACGAACCCGTGTCCCCTGCATCGGCAGGCGGACTCTCAACCACCGCGCCACCAGGGAAGCCCCAGCATTATGTTTATAGTTCATAATACCGTATTGCACACTTAACAATTTGTTAAGAGAGTAGATCTCACATGACCTGTTTTTATCACAATAAAAATAATTCAGACATTGAAATCCTAACTCCCGTACCTCAAAATATGAGTATATTTGGAGATAGTCTTTAAAGATGTAATTAAGTAAAATATGTCATTAAGATGGGCACTAATCCCAGATGACTAGTGTCCTAACAAGAAGGGGAAATTAGAACACAGATAGCTACAGAGGGATGACCGTGGGAAGACATAGGAAGAAGGTGGCATCTAGAAGCCAAGGAGGGAGGCCTCAGATGAAATCAAACTCGCTGATACCTTGATCTCAGACTTTCAGTCTCTAGGACTGTGAGAAAATAAGTTGCTGTTGTTTAAGTCAGACAGTCTATAGTATTTTGCTATATACCAGCCTAGCAAATGAATGTACCAAGTACTTTCCCATTTCTTATTTCATTAAAATCTCATCGTACTCAAAACAGACATGTATGGTAATCTTTTCCCCATTTTGTAGATAAGGAAACTATAGTTTCAGAGATGTTAAATGATGTCTCTGAGATCATCCAGCAAGTGAACACAGGATGCAGGACTGAGACAAGAATCTTATGGAGCCCACATGCTACCCACTTTCCATTCCTAGCAGGTGACAGACTAGAGGACACCACAGCTTTGGTCTCAGCAATGCCCTTAACAAGTTATGAGATCTTCACACAGTCATTTATTTTATAACATCATTTTTTTCATCTGCAAAATGAGGGGGTTGAATTGACTATTCTAAAGACTAAATAGACTGAGTCTATATAAAAGGCTTATCAGTTTTAAAAGTTGAGCTCAAATCATTGTTTTCACTCAAACTCCTAAAGAAATGATCTCTGTAAACTCATTTCTAATGAAAATTTACCATTTTGGGAATCACTTCATATTTTGCCTGCAGAAATTAAGGCTCTATCCAAAAATTTAAATACTTCAAAATGTTTTGAAATATTATCTTAACTCATTTCAAAAGTTATTTTTATAGGGCTTGCATCCCATTAGTTAATTTTCTGTTGTTAAAGATTTCTCTATTCTGAACTTTTAAGGATTGCGCATAGTTTCAAGAACAAAACACAGGATTAAAATTTTTTTACAGAAAACCCAAGTCCAGTCTTAAAATGTTGAGCGAATAATTGTATAACCCTGAATGAGAAAGTAGTTGCAGACCTTACTTTCTAGGTCTGAAAAATGATGTAAATACTTTCCTGCAGGCCTAGCAGGAAAGTCTGCCATTAAATAAAAGAATAGCTGTGAAATGCCTTTGAATTCTTTGGAGGGAAGTTGCTGCAAGGTAATTAATAAAAACTCATAGTGTTAGGATATCTTTTTTCAGTAAGTTCCTTAGTTTTAAAATATGATGTGAATGCTTGGTTTGGATTGTTTTCATACCTATAGTGACTATACATTTTGTTTGCCAGAAAGAGGAAGTACATTGTGTAAAGTAATTTATACCATAATGGAGGATAGCAGCTTATATGACTGTAGGGGTTAGAATTGTGTATCACCTCTTGTGTGTTTCCAACTAAATAGAGGCAATCTCCCCAGGAGGGAGAAAAAAAAATTCTACAAACCACAAACTCCATCCAATCGCAAAAAGACAAATCAGCCTTCAGGCAAATCAAATGTCTTCAGTCAAAGCTTACCTGGGTTTGGCACTCTGCCCATCTTTTCTCAATCTCTTAACAATCTACTTTCACAAACAGTTAAAAACATGCATACTGAAAGGCATTCGTTTGCAACCTTATCCTTAAAAACAAGGAACTCTTTAGCCCAGGGAAGACTTGGGAAAAGAACAGTTCCTCTCCGACTTTGCAACATGTGAATATGGGATTAGTGGGTGGGATTGAGGTGAGCTCAGGTGCATAAATACAGGTTTGGGCTGAGCCAGCATACTAGGAAGCTTGGACTGCATTGAGGCCATCTGGCTCACACAGACAGGTGGGTGGGAAAATCCAGGTAAGTCTCCTGACAGCAGTGTTGGAAGGGCACTTGTTAGAATGAGCTTTGGCCTTTGGTTCCTGCGTAAAGTTGCAGGCCATCCACAGGCAGAGGAGTGCAGGGTAGTTCCATGGGCAGTGAAATGGGATTTGGAGAAGGAATCATGGGATTTCCACCAGAGGCTTACTGGGACCTCTCTTTGGCAGAGCTATGCTCCAGAGCTGGTTGAAGGTAATGCTTTCTCGGTCAGGAAATGAAAGGTTTAAGAGTGAGCGAACTCCAGGAGTTTTCAAGCCAGCACAGGGCCCAGGATCCCCTGTCTTAGTTACTGAGCCCTGATCACCATCTCATGCTCTCTTTCTTTCCCACTGGAAAGCAAAGACCCGCAGGACTGTGAAAGCTCAGCTCAGATTGGCTGCTCGGAATTACAGTTCAGAATATTATTGCAAATCAGAAAACAGTTTTCTTTCTGTGTCTAATACAAAGATATCCTTGTTGCTTCCTCAATCTTTAAATTCATGGGATAGGCTGTACAAGGAGAGATCTGGTTGCTTTCCTGAGGCATTTATGAACAGGGACACTGAAACCTCTTGCAAGGCATTCCTTGCTGAAGATAAGAAGACAGATATAATGAAAAGTGAAAAGTTCTGGTTTTGAAGGATGTGTGTGTGTGTGTGTGTGTGTGTGTGTGTGTGCGTGCGTGTCTCCAAATTATCAATGTCCTCGGTGGTTACCTTTCTATTTTGAGGTGGTTTATGCAGGCAGTTTGCAGATCACAGTCTATTCAGTAATGAAAACTCAGTACAGTGAATCTCAGAAAGTCAGCTCAGAGCAGGATGTCTATACAGCAGGAGTTTTATTCGGCTCCCTTGAGTCGTCCTGCCATAAAACACGTATAAGATATCAATAGCTCCAGGGCTTCCCTGGTGGCATAGTGGTTGAGAGTCCGCCTGCCGATGCAGGGGACACGGGTTCGTGCCCCGGTCTGTGCGTCCGGAGCCCGTGCTCCGCAACGGGAGAGGCCACAACAGTGAGAGGCCCGCCTACCACAAAAAAAAAAGAAGCCTTTGTACCAAAAAGGCTGGAAGACTTGGAGCACACTTTAGTTGTTTCTTTAATAATAAAAATTGTTATTGGCATTTCCATATCTTTATGGGTATAGAAAATGAACAAAGTGTATCCCTGGTTTTTTGCTTTTGTCTTTTTTGAGTGAGATGTTGTGTGGCTACGTACTATAACACAGGTAACAACTGGTCAGTTTAATACAAGGCATCATCTGGATTAGGTGACTTAGCAATGTCTTTTTTTAGAATTGGCTAATGCTTAACAAAGGTTCCCACTTGCTCTATCAGAACATGAGAAACTTTACTCCCTAAAAATACTAAGCATTGACGGTCCATCCTGCTTCCCTTGCAGAGTTCAGCTGATTTAATTTGAAACATACACGAATATTAGAGTCAGGTGTTTCTTTTTAGGAAATTTCAGTCTTTGGCTTTATTGGCATCCCGAGTATCCAGCTTTGCATGTTATGGTCCCTGGATAACCCTAGTGATTGGCTAGTGCGATTCACTTTGCTAGCTAGCTAGCTCACTTCCTCACTCATTCATGGATCTTACCTTGTCATTCACTTTGCCATTCATAAGCATCTGCTTCACAGTAGTGTGACATTCCCTGAGAATTAAATTCGGAATACTGGGAAGGAAAAAAAAATAACAAAGAGACATCATGGGGTTGGTTTCTCTGTGTTATGAGTCCCGTAGAATATTTTTTGTGCGCTAAAGTACATGCCTACAACCACCTACCCTAACAGGCCTGCACTGAGAGTCAAAGAATTAGTTCACTGAAAGAAACCTGCACTGATGTATTTTAACCAATTCAAAACCAATAGATAGAATTTGAGTAAATATTACACTAGGGAGAGAGTTTTCTGGGTGCAAGTTTTTAGTTCAAAGATAAAGCTGGCAGTTTCGAAATGAAATAAATCATTTTACTCAGATCTTATTCTTCAGTGGCAGTGTCCCCATTTTAACAAAATGTTAAAGAAGTACGTATGTTTAGGGGAATTTTTTCAGGATGGGAAGATGGGAGCCAGCACTGCAAAACGGCACAATCCAAAAGCCTCGGTTCTATGCCCATCTCATGAGTCTTCACTTCTCTGAATTTCAGGTTCTTCATCTACAAAATGAGACAATGGGGAGGTGGGAAAAGAGGATATAACCCTTAAGGTGTTTTCCAGTACAACAATTTTTTAAATATAAATTTAAAAGCAAATTCCCTTAGCTATAAGAATATATACATCTATCTACTTATTTTCTTAAAATATATCTATTTCTATATAGATATATATCTATAGAAATATATCTATTTCTATATTGTCGATTTCTATGGAGATCTTCATATTTTATCTATAGCATATAGAGGTAGAAGATGATATAGATAGATAGATAGATAGATGGTAGATAGATATTCATACTATGTATTCTTAGGAAAATTCTGTGGAAGGTAGTTTTTTACTCCAATTGCATGTGTTCAATCTCATCTAAGCCTCAATTCCTGTTGTATCCCATGGTTGTGCTACAATCTGAAGATTCGAAAACTGCTAATTCTCTTTTGTTTTATTGACTTTTTGCTTATCTGTTTGTCTTCCATATCAGATTCGCCATGGAGAAGATTTCAGTGTCAGCATTCTTGCTACTCGTGGTCCTCTCCTACACTCTGGCCAAAGAAACCACAGTCAAACCAGGAGCTAAGAAGGACACAAAGGACTCTCAACCCAAACTGCCCCAGACCCTCTCCAGAGGTAGGAGTCAGCTTCTTGTCGGCCTCCAGTTATACTCAATTGGTAAAGATTTAACACTCAGAGCCGAGAGTTGTGTGCTGAGCATATTTTTTACGTGTTGGTTCTAGATTGATCCAAGTTTATCATTGTTTCTGCTTTCTCTAGAGGTTTTTGCTCTTCTTTAGCATCAAGTATATACTGATCCCAGCTTTACCAGTGCTTTTCAACAGCTTTGGACCTGAGAATATAATCACTTTAAATATACTGGTTCATTTTGTTCTAGGTTGGGGCGATCAACTCATCTGGACTCAGACATATGAAGAAGCTTTACACAAATCCAGGACAAGGTAAAGACAAGTTTTACAGAATTCCCTCAAAGCTCTCAAGAGCACCATCTAGTGATCTTTAGCTACACATGAAATCCTACTCATTAAAGATGATCCAATCTCTCTTTGTCTCTTAAAGCAATAAACCCTTGATGATTATTCATCACTTGGATGAATGCCCACACAGTCAAGGTAATTTATACTTCTAAATATAATTTTCTTTATAGGCTTTTAGCTCTAGGGCCAGGGTCCAGATCACTCATCTTTACATCCTTAGCACCTAGCACAGCTGAATTTAAAAGAATATTTTATGTAGTAAAAACATATTTTAAAGTAACTTCAAATATTTCCACAGTTTGTATTAGCCATTGGTTCAAAAACAAGCTCTAGAATTCATCCTTGACTTCTTGTTTTCTCTTACATCTCATATCCAATACATCAGCAAATACCATTGCTTTATCTTCACCTTCTATCTGAAAGCCAGCACCAGCCTCATGGGCACACCACCTGTGCGGTCACACAGGACCCAGTGCTTAGTAGGTTCCTATGCTTGTAAAGCTCTGTTGTTGCTGTCTTAAAATTCGTAATAATTTTTGAACAAGAGGCTCCATATTTTCATTTTGCAATGGGCCCCATATATTATGTAGGTCCTGCCCAAATCCAGCCACCTCCGATTGCCTCACTGCTACTGCCCTCATCCAAACCAAGTTTAGATCTTGCCTTGATCTGTAACAGGCACCTACCTGGTCACCCGACAGTCAGTTCTCCACACGGAAGCCATCATATCCTAACACTCATGTGCTCAAATGGCTTCTCATCACAGGTAAAATTAAATCCAGATTCCTGATCATGGCCCGAATGGCTGGACATGACCTGGCCCCCGGCTGCCTTTCCTTTCTTACCACTCTCGCCGTGTTTTCCCTCCACTGCATCTAGCCTGGCCATTGTGCTTTCCCTCAAAGCATCCAAACCCATTCCCAGCTCAGGGCTATTGCTCTTGCAGTCCCCTCTGCCATGTGTGACATATCCCTAACATCTCAGAATGCAGCGCCCTCTCATTTCTATGTCACCTCCTCAAAGAAGTCTACCCTAACCACTCTGTAGCTTTTAAACCTCTTGCTTTGCTTTATTTTTCTTCAAAGTACCGTTATCTCCACCTAAAATTATTTCCTTGTTTATGACCTGTCTCCTACACAAGCGTTTGAGCTCTATGAAGGAAGCACATTATTTTTTTTCCCCCACTGCTCTATTCCCAGTACATGAAACAGTCCTGCCACATAGTAACCACTCCGTAAATATAGGTAAAAAAATTAAGGGATGAATGAATGATTGGATGAGTCAGTAGCGAAGCAAAGCTAGTCAATGGCCTAGATATTACTTCACTAACCATTTGCAGAAAGGGCGGAGTTGAATATTGTATTACAAATACAGTTCAACTTCAAATCCAACGGAGAATGATGGTTTTGACTGGTGATGAAATGAATGCTTAACAATCTTTTCTTTACATTATAGCTTTAAAGAAGGCATTTGCTGAAAATAAAGAAATCCAGAAATTGGCAGAGCAGTTTGTCCTCCTCAATCTAGTTGTAAGTTTACTCTTCATCCTGCCATTTCTCTGTGGCTTACAATTTGAAATGGATGGTTCATTTTCCCTATACATCTTAGTCATACTGCATTAACGGGGATGTGCTCCAAATATCTCATCTCATAGATTACAATGAGGAAAGATTTTATTTCTTGCATGTCTACAGTTTTATTTAGCAATTAATAATTTTAACTTGTCTGAAAAATACTCTCCTGTGGTCCAGAATTTCTCTGCTGCTGTAATAAGTGGAACGTTTTTGTCATTAAAAATTCCTTGCTGTGCCCCTTTCGCCTGCAGTCCTGGCTGCTCTCCACCCATTCTTAGTCCGTGTGCCGTCTCTCCCCAGAAGAGATGGCTCTCCAGGTGTCCAAATCTAATCCTTCCACACGTGCTGTGGCCTCATGCTTTCCCGTCCTACTTCACCATCACCACCCCTCCTGATGGTCAAGCTTTCTGCCTTTACAAGTTCTCCTGCTTGGTATACAAACGGTATCCACTTTCCTTCCGAGAGCAAACAATCAGTAAACTACTCAGAAAACTACTCTCCCTAACTCTGTGTCCCTGAAGCTTCTCTCTGTCATCCTCTTTCCAGGTTGACAAGTTGGCTTTTTCAAGGAGCATCCACGCCAGCGGTTCTTCCTCACCTCCCTTCCAAGGCACCTCTTCCTCCTTCTACCCCTTAATATGAGTGACTTCATGAGTCTCTACTTGACCTACTTCTCTTTTTATATTTTATATTCTCTATGGACAATTTCATCAGCCATTAATCAATGCCTGCTTACCGATAACTCCCACATCTTCCCCAAACACGCAACAGCTTCCAACTTATGCACACAGCCTAGTTCCAGAAATCTCGTAATCAGCTTCAACTCGACACGTTCAACACCAAATTGATCAGCGAGGCCCAGGTTTTTCAAAAAGCTCTTTTTTCTCTATTCCTTATTCCATTAGAGTGTTATTCTAGATTTGAGCCTCCCACCCACCTCTGGCAGTCAAGAAGCCCTGCGGTTCTAACTTTGAAATATTCCTGCTATGGGTCACTTCCCTATCAATTGAGGACTGCTGTTTTAGCCTAAGAGTTTTTCACCTTGCCTAGCTTATTGCAGTATTACTAAGTGGCTCCCTGCCTACAAAATAAATCCCATCTAATCCCACATGATTGTCGGGGTAATCACTCTAAAAACCAAACTGCAATCATGGCACTTCTAACACCCCTCCAGTGGTTCTTTTTTTCTTAATATTTTTTCTTTTTATTGTGATAAAAGTCACATAATATAAAACATAGTATTTTAACCATATCTAACTGTACAGTTCAGTGGCACTAAGTACACTCACATTGACTGGAATGCATTTCTAAGGTTAACTTAATATGTGTCCTACTAACAGATTGTACCTTCTTTTTTCTTCCCCCTGTGCTATATAGTAGGCCCTCACCAGCCATCTATTTCATACGTAGTAGTGTATATTTTTATGTCAACCCCAATCTCCCAATCCGTCCCACCCCCCTCTCCCCACTTGGTGTCCATACATCTGTTCTCTATGTCTGTGTCTCTATTTCTGCTTTGCAAATAGGTTCATCTGTACCATTTTTCTAAATTCCACATATATGCGTTACTATATGATAGTTGTTTTTCTCTTTCTGACTTACTTCACTCTGTATGACAGTCTCAGTGGTTCTTATTTATTTATGAGCAGACGTAAACACTGTGGCATGGTGTGCAAGGCCAGTCACAAGCCAGCCCCTGAAGTAGCTTTCTAGCATCTTCTCTCACTACCGCCTCAGGTATCCCTATCCTTTAGTCCCATCCAAACACTTGGTTATATAAAGTGGTAGGCCTTTCCTCTACCTTTGTATAATCTTCCCCCCTCCACTGCCTGGAGTGACCTCCTTTTCTATATAACTGACTCCTATTTACTTTTTAAAGATTCCTCTTTACCCACTTCGGAAAGTCCTAGCGGAACCTGCAGATAAAGCTAAATGTCCTGCTCTGGGCATCCAATGCACCTGTACATCCTTCATCATAACATTTCACCCCCTGGATCCTAAATATTCCTTTTCCTACCTGTATCTCCCTGTTAAACAAAGAAAATTAAAAAATGATAAATGGATAAACGAATTCTCAAGATAATCCTGTTTTTACAGATTCTCTAAAAATGACTTTCTTTTTTTTTTTCATTATGCTAGCTCCTCCTACCTCATCCAAGCTCCTTCCCCAAACACTGTATTCCTTCCAAATTCTCCCTTACTGAGTTTTCTGGCTCTTTGTTCACCACATGCATCAGCTTTTTACCTCATGTTCTACCTCACAGGCTGCTCTGTCTTATTATTTCATGCATGTAACTTGCCTCCCCATCTATATTATAAACTCTCTGTGTTAGAGATGTGCCTTATAGTGTCTTAAGATGCCTAGCCCAGGGCTTGCCTGGTGGCGCAGTGGTTGAGAGTCTGCCTGCCGATGCAGGGGACACGGGTTCGTGCCCTGGTCCGGGAAGTTCCCACATGCCGCGGAGCGGCTGGGCCCGTGAGCCATGGCTGCTGAGCCTGCGCATCCGGAGCCTGTGCTCTGCAACGGGAGAGGCCACAACAGTGAGAGGCCCGTGTACCGCACAAAAAATATATATATATATGCCTAGCCCAGTAATGGACACACTGTTTTAACAAGTTTGAAAATAACTGAAGAATATAAACAAACTGAGAGCTGCTTTTTTTTAAATCTTAGTATGAAACAACTGACAAACACCTTTCTCCTGATGGCCAGTACGTCCCCAGGATTATGTTTGTTGGTAAGTAAAAGTGACAATGAGATGAAACACACTCTGAACGTTACACAAGGGCCGCCACATCTCTGCCTCTGTCCTCCACACCGTCATGTGCTGCTCCACCATGGCCAAGGCCACGACGAAGCTCTACTGGGGAGGTTTAACTTTCAGCTTCACAACCTATTTTCATTAGGAAATGCAAGCTTCTACCTATTTCCATACATGACATTTTTTCTTCATCTGCTAATTCTAACTTCTCATCTTCTGCCACAAGTACACCTGAGAAAGAAGCACCCCGTTAACTGTTTAAACGTATTAATCATTTCCCTGAATTGTATCAGGTCTGTAAATATTTAATCAGGCAAACTTTTGATTCCTGTGCTGGATTTTTCTTTCTGACATTTTCTGATCATTATTTCTAGGCAAGTTATGAATATGGGCTGAAAGAAACAAAAATCAAAGGAGACATGCTCCTTCCGGCCACTGGTACTTTTCACGTGCCGTTCCCTCTGCTGGAAAGCTTTTCTGCTTCCCCCCTCGGTACCCCCAGTTCACCTGGTTAATCACTGTCATTCACTGACCTGCTCAAACTGCCACGATGTGCTCTTGTGGCACCATGTTCCTCTCAATGGTCACTCTTTCCTCAGTTTTAATTTTGTATTTATTGGGTGATTGTTGAATAAATATTGCCCCCCCCATGTGGCAGGGACTAGATCCTCTTCAGCTCACCATCATATTTTCAGCATGACCCTGTGGTAGGCTCACAATAAGTATTTGTTAAATGACTGAACAAATGAACTGAGTTTGGCTTTGATCAAAGTGATACTGATAAAAGGGCAATCCATAATTAAAGCCATCACATAGCAGAGCTCACACGGATCAAGCAGATCACCTCTGTAAGGCATCCAAGTTACACTAACCTATAAAACGGGGGCAAGAAAAAGTGAAGGGAGAAAAGGAGGAAGGCTGAACTAGAGCTAATCTTACAGATTTGGTTTTGTTACGATTTAGAAAATTTAGACCCTTAAATGAAAGGGCCCTTATAGGTCATCCAGTCACACCCTGTGCAGGAATTCTTTTCAGAATGCTCCTGTCTAAGGGCTTTTTAACCCCCGTTCAATTCCTTTCGTCATAAGAACTAGGTCCCAGGAAGCTTGCTCCTTCCGGCTCAGTAGTTCTCCACGAGGCCTGCACATGTGAATTGCCTGGAAGATCTTAAACATCAAGCTGCCCAGGTTACACCTCAAACCAATTAAATCAGAATCTCAGCGGCTAGGACGCAGGTGGCAGTCTTTGAAAGCTCTGCAGATGACTCCACCGTGCAGCCTAGGCTGTTAGCCAATGCTTGGGAGGTGAAAAAGCTTTTCTGATGTCACTGTACTATGAAGATGAGACCCTGTGTCTGTATCCTCTACACCGAGCAGGAGTAGAGTAGGTCTTAAGTCTTTCTTGAACAAACGAAAGTCCTGTAATTTAAGTCTGCTGGTCCTAGTCCAACATTCTGAAACGACAGGGATTGTCCATCAAGTTCAGGTGACGGACTTGGCATCCATGTGGCTGGGCCTCATCTTTCCTCTTCTCCTAATTCTCACGACACGGCCCATAGCCTCCTTCAATCACTTATCTCAAGGCAAGGTTGCTAGGCCTTTGCATATCCTACCACCTCCCTTCTGGATGCATCTTATTTATACCTGTTTTTTCCTCATTAACTGATAACTTCAAGTAAATATAAAACACGAAAAAAAAAAAAGGATTTAAACCTTTAGGAATATACGTATAAGGGAAGATGCCTAAATCTCTATTTTTAAAATGCAGCTACTTAACAATAAAGTAAAAAAACTACACACTTATTTCACCTTGGCTGGTCTTAAGGGCTTGCATTCTTTTATTCATTTAAAAAACAAACAAAAAAAAACTTTGGTTTGGAAAACTAGCATTTGATGTGAGTTCCTAATTATCCAGGTTGCTCTTGGTAACATATTTCAATTACAATATAATCATTTCAAAAATTTAAAATAATTCTTTAGTAGAGAATGCCAATGGTTTCACCAAAAAAACAAAACACCATCCCAAGAATGTATATTATCCTATTTTCAGGTTACTATAGATAGGGCAGCAGGGTTCTTAACCTTTTCCACAAATAGCACTGCACGGCTCTTGAATGCTCCCAGTTTGGCTTTGGGTACCAGCTGCAGAGGCCAGGTTGCAGACTGGATGGAGTAGAATCTCATCCAGCAGGACACATTGTGTTCTCTTCGTGGGATGTGGATAAACGTGTAGGCTTCATCATGCAATAGGGGTTATTTTGAAACATAGTACTCCATTCCCTTTGGCTTTTTCTTTGTAGACCCATCCCTGACAGTTAGAGCCGACATCACTGGAAGATACTCAAATCGTCTCTATGCTTACGAACCTTCGGATATGGCTCTATGTAAGTGTTACCTCCTTTGAACATCTGTTTCACTGCTGTACTGGGAGGAGAGCTCACATGGGGAGGGGAGAAAAAGCTGTGCTCAGAGACCCCAGAGAACCAGTCTGACCCTAACTGGCCTTGTGTCCTCCAGCAAATTACATTCAAGCATTGATCTCACTTTTTTAAAAACTCAATTAAAGATGAGTTATTTAGATCAGGTATCTTTTCCTCTAGGAGAATCCTAGGACCATATTACCTCCTTTTCAGGTTTCTCTTAGGCTCACTTAACTCCTTCTACCACAGACCTGAGCGCAATAGTAATCGTACCATTACAATAGCAACAGTAGCAATCTGCATGCTTTGTTAAATGCTTTTCTCCAAGTAACAAAAGTGAAATCATTTAGTCCAGCTTATTAAAGTTGAATTCAAGTTCAATTTTAAAGATCAGTAGGAAAGATGGTTCCAAAGAGTTGCCAAGATACTGACTTCCCCTGGGGTTGCCATAACATGAAAAAAAAAAAAAAAGTGTGAGACTCAAGGCAGATGAAGAACCTCAATGGGAGACTGTACCTCGTTGTGACATCTAATTAGTCCTCCTGGGAAGAAAACTGAGTCTTGTCATAAGAACCAATTCACTCAATGACTAGTGACTATGTAGACCTGCACTGCCCAATATGTCAGCCATTAGTCACATGTAGCTGTTTTAATTAAGGTTTTAAAATTCAGATCCTCAGACACGGTAACCACATTTAAAGTACTCAGTGAATAGGCACTGACTATTTTTCATCATCACAGAAATTTCCGTTGGGTGGCACCAACCTAGAACGTTATGCTGGGAAGGATTAGGAGGTTGTGTCTGGGCAGCAGGAAAGAATGTCCTGGTCCATTATCAATGTCTCCAGTAGGTTCTGGGTGCGCCAAGGGAAGCACATTCCAAATGTATTGACCATTCTTGAGATAACAGTACAGATCTTAGTAAGACTTTGGGTTCCTTAAAGGCAGGTATTCCGCACAGGTAATATCACCGTGCCTTGTCCAAAAAGGCAGTTAATAAACATTGGAAGAGAACTAGATTATAATAATAAAAGCCATTTCACATACTTTTAGAAAAAAATTTACAAGGTTACCAACATTCATGCTGTATCTATCAATGTGATTTCTGATGATGTGCTGACTCTCATAACTTTTTCCCACATTAGTGCTTGACAACATGAGGAAAGCTCTCAAGTTCCTGAAGACTGAATTGTAGAGAAAAAACAAAATCTGCAAGCTCCTCCCTTTGTGTTGGGCCTTGAGACTTGGAACCAGAGGAGATTTTAGAAGACTGTGGAGAAGGCAGAAGCACTGGTGAACCTACTGATTAGATGATGGTTTCATGTTACAACAGCTCTTTTTTAAAATTTTGTCTTAAGTATACATGCATGAAAACAATATCTTATACTATGATAGTGAGCCATGATTTTTTAAAAAATAAATCCTTTTAGGGGTGTTCAAACTGTTCTTTTTTCCCCCAATTTGGTCTTTCACAGAAAAGCTATTCGGTTCATTCACCAAATAGGATTTTCATACACACAAAATGTTCCAAAAGAGGACAAGACAAACCTAGTTCAAGCAACAAAGCCCAAAAACAAAGTTATCATCTCATCTCGCTACAGTTTCTCACTGGGTGACTAAAAGTAGACATGAGCTTGAACAACAGAAGTATCAAACAATACGCTCTAGTGTGAAAGAATATCTACAAAGGCATCCCAGGAAAATCAATACCTAACTGAAGACCACCCCTCCTCACCCTGGCCAGAAACCCCAAGGGACACTCTTGAATTTAGCAATCCAGTTTTAGTTAGATTTTGCTCTCTGAGAAAGCCTCTGGCAGGTAGCTTTCTCCTTCAGAAGACTAATTTTGTAAAAAAAAAAGTTCATTCAGGGCTTCCCAGGTGACGCAGTGGTTGAGAGTCTGCCTGCTGATGCAGGGGACACGGGTTCGTGACCCGGTCTGGGAAGATCCCACATGCCACGGAGCTGCTGGACCCGTGAGCCATGGCCGCTGAGCCTGCGCGTCCGGAGCCTGTGCTCCGCAACGGGAGAGGCCACAGCAGTGAGAGGCCCGCGTACCGCAAAAAAAAAAAAAAAAAAAAAAGGTCATTCAAAGAACATCTGTACCCTTAAACACACCCTAATGAAATTGTGAAAATTAAACTCATAATATATTTGTTTTCTTAAGGTTTTAGAGTACTGGCCGGGAATAAATTCAGTTGATATGTTCCCATCTTCTTCACCCAAATGTGACCTGCTGGGTCAAGAGCAAAGGGCACTGACATCACGTCCATGGGGTAGAGATCAGAGGTTACTACTTATCTTTGGAAGAGGTGAAAGAGGAGGTGCCATCAGATAGGGGAGCACTTTAACTACTTTTAACTCTTTATTCTACTGACAAAAATTAGAACCATGTATTCATTACTTCACTACATATTTACTCTCACATTCATTGTTAGATAAAATTCCTTTATCACCCCAACCCCACTGCCTTCTTTGGCCCCTGAATGGCTGCGACAGTCTGTGCAATGCTTTGTCTATTGGTTATCTATTGCTTGTCTTAATTAACTTTTTTTGTTTGTTTGTTTGGATACAGCCTTTTCTGAATAGATTCTTTGGCATTATTAACTTTCCCCAGTTAATACTTTTTAAAATACTTTTCCCTCACACAGTACTGTCAAAGAGCTCTGCAACAGAAACCTATGTTGTTGATTTAATGACATATAAATCCTCAGCAAAAATATCACCAGAGGGACTGGGTGCCCTCCTTGTAAGTAGGTAAGCTACATGTACTTAAAAAGGTAAAATATCCCATTTAGAAAGCTCTCTGAGGGTTAACTGGAGGAAAAAAACAGTTTCCACGTGTATAAACAAATATTTTGAATGACAACTTCTAAGCTCTTCAGGTTTCCTTTATTGTACAGCAAAATAGTTTTTTTTTTAAATTGGGCTGATGTGAAATAAGATTAAATCCTTAAAATTTATTGAATGACATGCTATTTTAGCCACCCATATACTTTTTAAAATATAAATACATCTCTGAGAAGTCAAATGTCAAGGCTGCAAGGGAAATGAGTCTCCCTTAGAAAAGTGACAGAGCAATAGTCATTAAAAAAAAAAAAAATTGATCAACTTTGACCCAGTCTCCTCTACTTCTGAAAATTTGTCCTAAGAAAATCATTCAAGAGAAACTGTTCTGTGAAGATGCCAATGGCAACATTATTTAAACATACCCAAAGAAAGGGGCCACCTCCAAATCTAATGAATACATAATTAACACAAAGTGCACTATGTTGTCATCTATAAGTTATAAACATCACAGAGAAACAAAAAGGGTAAGTGAAAAAGAATTTAAGAATTTCTATGCTATAATTGCAACTATAGGACATGTGTACTTAACAAAGGTTAGAAAGAGAAGTTGCAAACATAAAAATGGTTGTTTTAAGCTCATGGAAATGTTAACAATGCCTGCTCTTTCTACCAAACCCTTTACTGTCATCTCACAATCTTTCCTTTGTGTTTAAATAAATTTAGGTGAGAGCATATCTTGAGAGAGAAATGGAAGAATGCCTTAAGACTAGAGTATTATTTTGAACAGCTGAATTAAAATGTTGGTAACCTAGGGGGGGATGTAAAATGGTACAGCCACTATGAAAAAAATATAACCATTCCTCAAAAAACAAATACAGAATTACCATACAATCTGATAATTCCACTTCTGAGTAGGTACCCAAAAAGATATCTGTATACTCACATTCACAGCACCATTGTTGACAATAGCTGGGAGGCAGAAGCAAACCAAATAGCCACTGATGGATGAATGTGTAAACAAAATGTGCTTTACATAGAATGGAATATTCCGTAGCCTTTAAAAGAAGGAAATTCTGACATATGGATGAACATGGAGGACATTATGCTAAGTGAAATAAACCAGTCACAAAAGGACAAATACTGTCTGATTTCACTAAGATGAGGTATCTAGAGCAGTCAAGTTCATACAGATAAAGTGGAATGGTAGTTGCCAGCAGCTGAGGGGAGGGAGGAATGAGGGGGTTACTGTTTAACAGATACAAAGTTTCAGTTTGGGAAGATGAAAACCTTCTAGAAATGGATGGTGGTGACAGTTGTGCAACAATGTGAATGTACTTAATAACACTGAACCCCTTATGCACTTAAGACAGTTAAAATGATACTTTTTATTCTATGTATATGTTACCACCTTAATTTTTATCAGTTTTATCTGAGGGTAGGAGGGAGAGGACTAACTTTGAAAAATGAGTAACAGAAGTCATCTGTAAAAGTCATTTACGTAGATGATCAACATACCTGACTAAACCTTTATTACCTGTTTTAGAACCGCGGTCTTCTTCAAACGATCACCTATAACCAGCTATCTCTGCTTTGGTTTTTTGCTTGTTCGATGCCTCCAGTAATCCTAAGTAGGTACTGAGGTCCTCGTATTTAGTAATCACTGTTGAGAATGGGAGCTGGAGGGAGAAGAGAAAGAGCTCGAAGGCAAGCACGAAACCTTCCAGTACCCCACTAGTGAGGCAGACTTCAAAGTCCAGATGAAGTCAGCCTAACTTATTAAGAGGCCACCTGTCAAGTTGTGACGTCATCGACCTGTCAAAAGCAAGATCCCAAAAGTAAGCAGAAACGGTTTCACCCTCCAAGTGATGTCAAAGTCCGTTCTTTGACATATATTTTCACTCACAGGGAACTCCCTCAAGCCCTTCTTTGAAAATGAATTCCAAAAGCTGAGTTTCCTCAGCAGAGGAGAGGACCCGAGAAGCAGCCTGGCACATGGTATAGGGGGGGCCGCTCTTCCCCTTTCCCATTGTTTCAAGAGTCATTTCAACGACTACAATTGTGATCATGACATTCCAGATAAACTTCGACATGAAAAGCTGTGGTCTCTTTTCTCTTTCTCTTTCTCCCTCCCTCTCCCTCTGGAGTCAGGTGGAGGTGTGGGGTGAAGGGCACTGCCCCTTTAAAATTGTTTAGAAAACATTCATTGAAAACCCACCTTGTAGTTGCATCTGGCATAGAGAGCCTGGTGTAAAAGTTAACTGCTAGACCCAAACATACCAAGTGCAGAACAACTTTACACGAATCCCTTCACTTATCCAGAAACCTGGACAGCTTGGTCTTTAACCTTATTGTCATCCGCAATAAAACAACTGATGTGTGAATGATCCTATTTGTATAATCACGATGCCCAAAAGTGGTTCTCCCCTAGAAAATACTAAGTAAAAACGTGATTCTAACTTTCTCAGTACCAGCTAAAGGGTGAAACAGTTTCATATATTTAGTCAGTGCATTTTCAAAAGGATGAAAAACTCAAACAGGGTTAAACAAATATTTAGAAAAACTGTGGGAGGAGGTTTTTGGCTGAAGAAACTAAGAACTAAAAGCCACCCTTCTGGTTTCTTTTTCTTCTGAAAGGTTCCATTCAGCAGCATATTACTTAGGTTGAACATGCATAACTGGCTTTCACAAACTCACTGTCGCTTAGATAACACAGTAGCTGAAATGAATTTAAGCTATATGAGCTTGGATTTCCAGAATTTATAACCTAACTTTTTGTTTCCCTTTGTATTAGCCTTATATTTTCTAAAATTTCAACTTTAACATCAAGGCTGACTGGGTAAATGTTCTGAGAAACATTTCTCTAAATGAAATAAGTCCATAGAGAATGAAAGAATTTTTTAAAATAGGTTTTTTGTTTGTCTGCTTTTTAATAAATGCTAGGTTTAGAAGAAAGAAGCTCTGGAGTCTTGAGTTGGCCTTACAGACATTTGTTACCGCTCCAGGACAGACCCTGATTTGAAACGTACCCTCCTCTGAGGACACAAAATGTGTTTGTGGCAACATTTTGTGCACAAGAGGCAGTGGCCCTCCTGTCATCCTGGGATCGGCCTGACCTCGGCAGGCTCACCAGCAGCCATTCGGAACTCGGGACAGTATTCAGAGTTTAGTAGTCCTAAAGATTCTTGCTTCTCAGTCCCTGGTCTGTAACTAGGGTGACCTAAATAAGGCCATTGCAATTAGAGTATAAACCAAGGCTATGGGTTGGTTCTCTCTGGAACAGCCCTTGCCACATAAAATCATTCACACCAAGAAAAGTATTCTAGTAGGAGATTCCAGAACTTCATGGAAACTTCAAAATGCAACAAAGCAAACCGGGAAAATACAAAATGCCTTAAAGGAAGACGGAGTCCAAAAATCTCACTTCTTTCATGAGTCACTTACAATCTCATCTTATGGTACAAGTGGCAACACATACGGTCGCCCAGAGCTCAATATGAAATTGAAGGAGGGCAGAATACGCCACCCCACAATATGCCTCTTCGGCATTAAGATTATTTTGAGTTGATTATTTTTGAGAAAGAACAGACAGGAGAAGCTCTGAAAACAGAGTAGAAATTTACTCTTCTGTAAGGTAAATTTACACTTAAATCTCCATTTGTGAAGGTGTCTCCTTCTCTGTACCAGGAAGAAAAGGATGATTCGAAATCACAAGAAAATCTTTTATCAATGGCACTGGCTTAAAACTGCTAACAAACCTTATCCTTATTTACTGTGTCTCTCCTAGTAACCTCCCATAACTGGCTTCCTGACGGCCCCCCTCCCCCACACACACACCTTTCTTTTGCCTTTAGCTGAAGATGTGGTATTTAAGATGATGGCTTGAGCCATCTCGAGGAGTTAAGCAGTTTTTCTGGATATTTCCTATGTATACATGAGGTATACATGTTAATAAATTTCTGTTGTTTCTCTTGTTATCTGTCATTTGCTACACGGGGTCTCAGCCAAGAACTCAGAAGAACAGAGAAAAAATTATTTTTCTTCCCCTACAACAGCATGGAAATTGCACCAAGGGAATTTAGCTTTTTTGAAAGATGAGCCAGTCTTCCAGAGGCATGTACGTGACTCACCCTCAAAATGCTCTAAAATTCTATAGATTAACTATTTATCCTCTTTCTTGGTCTAAAAGCCATCAAAACAATTACTAATGAAATACCATATACTACATAAAATATAAGACAGGAAATTAGTAATTTTTAGTAACAGGAAAGAACTTTTACATATTTTTCCCCCCAAAATGAGCGACTTCTCTTTCAAAAAACAATTTTCGCTATGGAGAAAATATTAGACACTGAAACATTTCAAGGAAAGATTTTGGGATGACTACTGGTGCTGGAAGTTAATTCCGTGGCTGGATTATACACTGAAATAGCAACACTCAGCTCTAGGTCAGTCAAAGGGAACCCGAAGCAAAAAAGAGAAGAATTCCACTTCTCTTAATTCATTTATCAATCCTTCCATTACTTTCTTTTAATTCAAACATTCATAGACGAAGAAAGGTTTCCATACTTAATTTTTTAACATAATATACAGAACCACAATACTATTTAAATTCCAAATTATGGGAGATCACATTCAAATAGGCTTGGATTTGACGAGTTGCTGTGACAATACAGAGAAATTTCACGGAAGAGGTATTTAGAATTTGTAAGATAGTCAAATATCTTTTTGCTATGTGGGCCAATGCATTAATAGTAACTTGATTAAAAAGGCAGTCTTTTGGACTTCAAATTATTATAAAAGAATATCAACATTATATAGATATACTTTCTGAATTTCTCAAACTCATTTCATTTTGAAGGCTGAAGGCAAATGTTACATATTAGAACATTCATGAAACCATTTCTCCTTTGCACTTACCTATAAAAATCAAAAACTAAATCACAATTTCCTAAAGACCTAGCTGTTTCTAGAGTACATTAGTGTAATCAGAAAGACTACTAGAACTAAATTATCACTTTTATGTTAACAATTTTCACCACAACATCTTTCCTAATAAAAGGACAAAAAAATTGAGGAATTTAGATTTCCCTTATTGAACTTAACAGAATAGAATCTCATACCTTCTGGCTTTAATAAACTTCAACTCTTTTTTCCAGTGGGAACTATCTACACAGCACAGTGCCACATACAATTAATTATTCCAGTGAGATGTACATTTAGATTCACAATATGATCAACACAATAGTGCCATACAAAGTTTTTCTGCAGGTAAAAACGCTAAGAAAGGCCACAGTGGACAGTGCCAGACACTGTGAAAAACAGTAGATTACAAGGTACCACTGAGGTTCAGAGGAGACCACAAGTTTCAGATTTTTTCAGCAATGGAAAAAGAAAAACATTTAGAGAAACATAAAAATATATCATTCACTGTCAATTATGTAATTTTTCATATACTGTTTCCTTAAACAGGCAAATTAGCTTAACTTAGAGGAAATGTACAAGATCAGAATATGAAAGATTTTTCTTGTTTTCTCATCAAAGGAATGCACTAGGATTAGCACGAGGATCTTTCTGGTTCCTGTATCTGTAGGTCAGCCAAACACCCAGGATCTGGAACGGGAAAAAGAAAAGAAGAAAGAGAAAGTAACAGTTGTGTGTATTTATTCAGTTTATCAGCAAAATAATCTGGAACCTCTGAAGCACTTTGTATTATTTGTTCAAAGAGGAAGAGAGTTGTTTTTAAAATGTAGTATGGGGCTTCCCTGGTGGCACAGTGGTTGAGAGTCTGCCTGCTGATGCAGGGGACACAGGTTCGTGCCCCGATCCGGGAAGATCCCACATGCCGCGGAGCGGATAGGCCCGTGAGCCATGGCAGCTGAGCCTGCGCGTCCGGAGCCTGTGCTCCACAACGGGAGAGGCCACAACGGTGAGAGGCCCGCGTACGGCAAAAAAAAAATGTAGTATGTAACCCAAATTAGAGATCCTAAGAAAAAGTAATAGGAACATTGTGGTAGGCTGAATAATGGCCCTCCAAGGTTGTCTACACCATTATCCCCAGAATCTGCAAATATTCAACCTTACGTGGTAACAGGGACATTGCAGACATGACTGAGTTAAAGCTCGTGAGACAGGGATATTATCTGGGTGGGCTCTGTGATGTAATCACAGGGGTCCTTAAAAGAGGGAAGCAGGAAGGACAAAAATCAGAGACACAGCCAAAAGGTGATGTCATGACAGAAGCACTGGGAAGCAGATTCAGAGAGAGAAGATGCAACACTGCTGGCTTTGAAGATGAAGAAAAGTCAAGCCAAAGTCGAGCCAAGGGGTGCAGGCAGCCTCTAGAAGCTAGAAAAGGCAAAAAAAGAGGTCTCCTCTAGAGCCTCCAGAATGAGTCTCCATTTTAAGCTTCTGACCTCCAGAAGTATAAGACGATAAATTTGTGTTGCTTTAAGCTACTACATTTGTGATTACTTGTTAGAGTGGCAATAGGAAAGTGATACAAATTAGCTAATAAGACTGAAATGTCTTAATAGCTAAAAAATCATAGATTTTGCTAAATCAGAAACAGAGTTTGGCAAAACTTAAGCAATAACAAAAATCCTACAATAAATACATTTTCCAACACTGATCATAAAAAATGTCATAATTCCTACCTCTCCAAGGGAGGGGGACGTATACTTTTAGAAAAGTAATAAGTAGTTATCGTGCCATTTCTCACACCATGTTCACTAACGAGTTAACCAATATAACCTGCCTTTTTTTAAATTGAGAAATGTGTTCATTCTGGTTCGGCTACCTCAAAGTTGATTTATTTATTAAAATAATCAAAAATTCTTAGACTGAATAAGATGCAAAATTTTAATGGAACAAAATGAATTTCAAATTATATTTCCCGTTTCAGACCCGTGCCAACTTTTAATCTAAATTTTGTTCACTTGCCTTCATAACTACTCATTAGCTTTTGAAACTACGTGTAGAGAATTGTGGTAAATCTAAAATTTTCTCCATTTACCACAATAATAATTTCTGAGTTACTATAAAACTCATGACTGGCAATGTTTATTATAACATGTAAGGGCTGATGGAACTATGCTTTGTGTTGAATCAAGGAAACATAAGTCTAATTTAAGGAAGTGGAAAGTCTGGTTTGGTGTCTGTATGATGGGGGTTAGGGGGAAGGAATTTACTTAAACCTATGAAGAGTACTTTGTGACTGGCTCTATTCTTCACATTTCACAACTTCATATAATTTGACCAAAAACCCTATATGATACGAACTGTCATTATCCTCATTTTACCAGTGAGGGAACTGAGGCATCGAGAGGTTAAATAACTGGATAGTAGCTACACAGGTCATGAGTGCCAGAACCAGGATTCAAATCTTGGATCCAAGCTCTTAATTACGTATGTTGTTTTATATGATAATCTGATGTGTTACAGGCCATTCTCAAGCTAACAACATTCCACCTACCGTTTCAGCCATGCTTGTTATTACAGTACTGAAATACTTACACACCTGTTATCAAGCAGCTACTTCTCTGACACCTCTCAGCCTGCCCGAGCACCATTTCCCTGACCCTGCCTCAGAAATACCGGCACACAGGGAACTTGTGGTTAGAATTTTTGAGTTTGTCAAATATTTTTATAATCACCCCAGAATACGTGCCGATGGTGTAAGTTACAGTTCTTAGGGGAAACAAAGCTATCGGGTAAATAAAATACTCATAATCTGGAGTCACGTTTTACCAGAATTCCTCCAATTAAGCTGTGATAAAACGGAACAACCTCTTCTTGTGTCCCATTGCTGGACCACTATCTCCTCACACCCAGAGAGAGCATGAAAAGGTCATGCCCAAAATGCAAAAAGATCAAAGTTAGATAATTACTGGATTTTTAGCTTACAAAGGTGCTCATGATTTAAAGATTTTCAAGGGTAACTTTGACCCGATCATAAACTCTGCTGACTCTAGAACCTACACCCAGGATGCAAGAGGTCACCAGAGTACAGTTCTATGAAATGTCTACACAGTGTGCAAAAGGCATGTCCTTTGTTACTTATTTTATATTTATTAAATATAGAAAGGCAGAAGGTAATATGACAAAATATTAATGATGATTTCTGAGGAGGTAATTTTAGTTAGTAGATACATTTACTCTTTCAGCTTCATAATTGTCTGTATTTTCTAAATTTTCTACAAAGCACATGTACTAATTGTTATAACTTTTTTGGGGGGATTCTAAATCAATGTTTCTTTGATGGTTTAAATTTATTTTCATGTATTACAATTAGTTCAAAGGAAATCTTTCTATTTCATCTATGTCAGGAAATCACCAGCTACTTAGTTTCATCCCTTCAAACTCTGAGAATCGCTGATTCTGTGAAACATTGAATAAAATAAAAATTTTAAAAGTGAGAGAGCCTATAAAATAGTCACTATCCAAAAAATATCAGGTTGGATAAATTACTGTTAAAATCGCTAGCTAGGGGGCTTCCCTGGTGGCGCAGGGGTTGAGAGTCTGCCTGCCGATGCAGGGGACGCGGGTTCGTGCCCCGGTCTGGGAAGATCCCACATAACGCGGAGCGGCTGGGCCCGTGAGCCATGGCCGCTGAGCCTGCGCTTCCGGAGCCTGTGCTCCGCAACGGGAGAGGCCACAACAGTGAGAGGCCTGTGAATCGGAAAAAAAAAAAAAATCTCTAGCTAGGTTTCAAAAGGACATGGTGTATAAATTCAGAGCAGGACTCTATGAAAGAACACCTTACAAATCTAAGACCCATGAGTTCATATTCTTCAATGCTTAATATTTTAGAAGACAGCGGGGACTGGGAGGGATGAATAGGCAGAGCACAGAGAGCATTTTTAGGGCAGTGAACATACTCTGTATGATACCATGATGGAGATATTTGTCCAAACTCATAGACTGTACAACACCAAAAGTGAACCCTATTGTAGGTTATGGACTTTGTGTGTTATTATGTGCCAATGTAGTTTCATCAGCTGTGACAAATGCACCATCCGGTGAGTCATGGTGACAGTGGGGAGGCTATGCTTGTGTGGGTGCAGGGAGATACTGGAAATCTCTGGACCTTCCTCTCAATTTGGCTGTGAACTTAAAACTGCTCTAAAAATAAATAAATAACCTCCTTTTAAGATAATATATGCATAGCTGAAGGCAGTATGATCTGATGAGAAGAAAATGGAGCTGCTCAAAAGAACTAAATTCTCAAAATAAATCCCAGATATAAAAAAGAAACCATGCGGTGAAATTCTGATCATTACCGACTCTGGCTAATGGAGTGTATGGAGGTTGCTCATTCTGGTTTTTTCCCACCTATATTTTTAAATTTTTATGACAAATTTTTTTTACTTTTAAATCCATGTTTTATTTTAAAAGAAAGAAAGGAAAAATGCACAGGATTGTTTTCAAACGGCATATGAATTTTCTTGAATCAATGCCATGACCAACCCAGAAGTAAGATGGCTCCTTCCTGAGAAAAAGTGAAGTGAAAATATGCTTAGAGTAGGAAGGGATGTCAGTGAAAACTGCTTTTGAAAAGTGAATACTAATGAGAATTCCTGGGAGGAATTGCAGGGGGCCCAGGTTCGATCCCTGGTTGGGGAACTAAGATCCTGCAAATGTGGTGAGGCCAAAAAAAAAAAAAAAAAAAGTGAATACTAAGCTTGGTCTTTGTCTCCAGTTTGATAATAACAGCCATGTACGGATTTTTCATTCTCAAAGGGAGAAAAAGAAACTGAATTAGAATATACAATATACACAAACATCTATGTATATATAATATGCTATCTTAATCATACATTTTATACATATATATGTAATATATACACAAATTCAATACATGTCACACACGCACAATCAAAATGAGAAGATCTAATGTGTAACGTGGTGACTACAGTTGATAACACTGTATTGTACAAGTGTATTGTACAATACAATATTGTACAAAATACTGTATTGTACTGTACAATCTACTCTCTTGCTAAGAGAGTAGAACTTAAATGTTTTCACCAAAAAAAAAAAAAGGTAAATATGTGAGGTGATGGATGGGTTAATTAACTTGATAGGGGGAAACCCTTTCACAATGTATGTGTATATCAAATCATCATGATATACACTTTAAATATCTTACAATTTTATTTGTCAATTATACCTTGATAAAACAAAAAATACATTTTTTTGTATTTTTATATTTAATTATACAGAGAGAAATAAATTTCTAGGCCCAAGATGAAGCTGCTCTTATCCAGGGTGCCACATCAGCCAACCGAAACTTGGGTAACCTTTGTGTCCCTGTAAATGCTCCTCTTGACCGGAAGTGCAATATCAGTCAGCCAATCCCCAAAGGCCAACCCAACTCTGGGCCTTCTCACCCCAAACAAGACTGACTATGTGGCCCCAGCCAATCAGATATTTTCTATTATTCCCTTCCTTATTCTTTATCCTATAAAAGCTCCTTGCCTTCGGCCTTATTTTGCAGTTCTCTGAAAGGAGACTGTCCATGTTTGTATCACCTAAACTGATTTCTTTAATCATTTTTAACATATATAATCAAAATGAGAAAGGGCCTTCTAAACATAAAAATCAACTGGATAAAGCATATAGGCAAAAAGCAATAAACTGAACCACATAAAAAGTAAAACCTAAAAATTTTATTTAAAAATCATGAAAAAGTTAAGTAAATGCAAAAGAAATTGAAAGCAGGACAAAGAAGCCAAGTAGAGTGAGTGATGAGAGGAGGAGGGAGCCAGGAAGGGAACGGAGGAAATAAAAGGTGAGTGGGCAGCTTTCTGGGGCGCCTGGGTTTCTAAAAGCACCCGGTGAGCCCCAGCTTTGAGGTCTCTTTTCTAAACACCTTCTAGGCCCTGAGGCCCGCTCTCCTATTCTTTTACAAAATTCCCCTTTTTTGCATAGACTGAGTTACAAGCGATCCAAAGGTCCTTGATCAGGACAGACAGTAGGTGGGCAATTCACAAAAGAAGTAATACCAGTGGTCCAAAAACACATGAATACATGAATATTTTCAAATTCACTAGTCACATTTCCAAAAGAGCAAACAGAACTGTAACACTATTTTTACCTATCAAATTGGCAAATATTTTGTAAGATAAAAATATCGAGAATTAGTGCCTGAACCAAAAGTTGGTAGAATCTCCCCCAAAAGGCAATTTGGCAATATTTATCAAACTCTTTTAAAATGCCCATATACTGAACGTGTCATATTTTACTTCTGGAGGTATACTCTAAAGAAAAACTAGGGAATATAGATTAAAAATATATATATACAAGGAAGTTGACCATGAAATTACTTATTATAGGGACATACTGATGGGAAAATCAAATGTGCAAGAAATTAAATGACACAGTAAACTTCAAATATACAAAACACTTAAGATTTTTCTGATTTCCTTTTAAAGATAAATGCTCATTCTTACAATAGCCTACCATATACTTCCACAGTTATATGCACAATCTTACTTAATAGCATTATCCTACACATGCTGTTCTTTGTTTAAAACAGGTGTGACATGGGCAATTAACACAGCCATCACAGGGGTCCCATCATCTCTTTTTAAGGGGGTATAATATGGGGACTTGTACATCAATAACTTACTCATGTCTACAAAATGACAGCTAACACACACAGCACTTGCCATTATGTCAGGCATTTTTCTAAATATTACAAGTTTTTACATATACTAACTCCTTTAAGCATCAAAACAACCCTATGAAATAGAGGCTTTCCATTATTATGCCTGTTTGCAAAGCCGAAACAGCAGCACAGAAAGCTTAAGGAACTTGCCCAAAGTCACACAGTTAATAAAGCAGGAGAACTAGGTTTCCAACCCAGACAGTGCATTTTTTAACTATTTGCTCTTGTCTAATAAACTCTAATTTCACCAGCTCATTATTGACAAATATGAGCTTGCCCAAAGGTTTGCTGTTATAAACAATAAACATTCTTGTGTATTCATTTTACATAGTTATACAATTATCTCCATGAAATAAAGCACTGCAAGTAGAATTGATGAGTTAAAGAAAAAAGTTTTAATTTAAATACATATTGCCAATTCAGATGCATCAAAAATGTCCAGAGTTATTGAGTGTTTAATAAAGACAACGAGGAATTAGCATTCCTCAAAAATTATCAAAATAATATGTGTGTGGTTTTGCTTAGACATTTATATAAATGTATTAATATAGTAAATATATTAATATAACAAATATATGTTATATAGGTAAGAAATTAATAACAACGATTACCTACAGGTTTTAGAAGGCTAGGAACAAAGGGGAGTGCGGATAGGGTTGGAAGGCAACTTTTCAAAGCATACCTGTATATAAATGTGTGTTTATTACACATTAATATATATATTAAACAATGTGAATGTCCTACCTATTCCAAAATCATAATTTATCATACAACTCTAGAAATAGAAGAGACCCAAGAGATAACCCAGTCTAATATCTTCATTTAATTTTACATAATTTAATGATCAAGCACTTCACCCTGTATAAACTTAGTGCTAAATCTGTGACGTCTGATTTCAAGCCACAGCTCCTCCTATTACAGTACTAGCTCCCAGTGAAAACATCCATTGATACATTCCAAAAGTTAAGTGCCATGCCCTCTTGCCCTGTAAAACAGGAATCTCATGACAAAGAACGGAAGATATTGAGTTATTTGTACATACCTCTGTAAAACTGAAGAAGAGGCCAATGCCGCCAACAAATCTCAAAACTTCTCCTGCGTATTTTCCTATTATTGGAGCACAGGGTGAGCACTGGTGGCTGCTTTTCACACAGCTCTGTATTAATTTTCAAAAAAGAACTTTTATTTCAAAGTATATTTATAACGAGCAGATTAAAAAACAAAACACCCACATAAAAATTACTGTCTCAAATATCATATACAACTTGGAGCCACGGTTCTTTAGTAGTGTCCAAAATCGTAAGAAGGCTCCTAAGATTCCCACCCCCAGGGTACATGCCCTGAATAACCACCCCTTGAGAGCAGACGGGATTTGTGAATAATGATGCACTGTCACTCCCATGTTTATGTTGCATTACATAAGACACTGTCTTAATAAAGTGAAGAGATTCTCACACTGACTTTGATGCCATGTTGTGAGACGGCTGTATAGTTAAGACCTGACCAGCATCTAGGAACTTAGAGACACCAGAAAGAAAATGGGACTTCAATCCTACAACTACCAGAAGCTGAATTCAACCAACAGTAGCTTGGTACAAGACCCCAAACCTGAGATGAGATTGTAGCCCTGGCCAACACCTTGACTTCATTCTGGTGAGATCCTGATGAGCAGAGGACCTAGCTAAGCTATACGCAGGCTCCTGACTTAGGGAAACTAAGACAATAAACGGGTGTTGTTTTAGCCACTAAAATTGTGATAATGTATTATATAGCAATAAAAAACTAATAACCCACAAAAGAGGACACAACAAGGGGATGTCCAGCTCAGGGCTCAGCAAGGGGGTAATAGGATTTTCCCCAAAATATAAACACATGTAAACTTCCCAAGAGAGCCAGGCTCCAAGTCCATCCCCATACGGGATTGGGTTGGACTTGGGTCAGTGGTCTGGCCTGGGGCAACAGGATGGCTCTAATTGATCTATCGCTAGCTCAGCTCCCAGAGAGAAAGGGCATGAAGTTGTGATGGGGAAAAAGGGAGAGAGGAAAGAGGGTGGTTCCTTGTGTCCTCCACCCTGGGGATGTTTAGCTGGTTGAGAAGTCCAATTTAATACAGACCACTCCCCTCCTACCACCCTGATAGGCTTCCAAACCAAGATATTTACTTGCTGATCTGCTGTTATTTCTCTTTCACAACTTGTTCTAGGAGGATTTGACTGGGAAGGAATTAGGGGCAAAGAACCAAAAGCATCCGTGTCTGGCTGGGCCCTGGAATATTCAGTATCCTCAGGATGGATATTTGAGAACAGATAATTGATACAATAGTGTACACTGAATGTAATGCTGGTATATAAAAAACACTTTAAAAGTACAATTCAGCATCAGAAAGTCCACTTCTTCCATGTTAACCATTATGCATCTGTAGGCAATACATCTCCAAAAAACATTTTATACTTTGTACTTACAGCCAGACAGGTGTCATTTGGGTTAAAACTTCGGAACCCACAGCAGTTTAAATTTCTCTGGATGTCATTTCGAGCACTTGCTGTATTGTTCCAACCAACTTCCAAAAGCTGACCCTAGAAAATGCATTTAAACATACATTAAAATGTGTCATCCCTGGGACTTCCCTGGAGGTCCAGTGGTTAAGACTTCGCCTTCCAAGGCAGGGGGTGCAGGTTCAATCCTTGGTCGGGGAGCTAAGATCCCACATGCCTCGTGGCCAAGAAAACAAAACATAAAACAGAAGCAATATTTTAACAAATTCAATAAAGACTTTAAAAATGGTCCACATCAAAATAAATCTTAAAAAAAAAAAGTGTCATCCCTGCATAAAATGTATAAAGCTGGAGCCTGCAACTCTTAAAACTGAGTGCACCTAATATAATACTCTTTATAAGAGCATCAAAACTTTTCAAAGGGTTACACTTCAATCTGCAACAAAAAGAAGGCGTGATTTCTATCCCAAGAATAAAACGTCTTCACGTTCACATGTGATTTAAAAGAAGCACTTAGGTCAAAGGCCTAGTTTTCAGAGTGTAGCAAGACAAATTTTCCATTGCCCCAAAAGAGAGACCCATATTCTTCAAACAAATTAGAGTTTGAAGAGAATAATTGCCAGAATGAAACCACAAACATTCTGGAGCAAATGTTTCATTGCATAAAAGTAGGGAAAGACTGGGTGAATATCCATTAGCAGGAGCACTTTTTACCCAGTGAGGGCAAAATCCTACTTCAAGGATGCAGAAAATAGCAACACGTGGTGTTTTAGGGCTCTAAGCAGCCCCACTAAAGCAATGAGGAACAAAAGACTTCAGCTATGTGGAGTGAAATGGCATCCTGAACAAGAAGAAATTATTTTATATTCCAATCATTCCTCCCCCTTTCTTCCTACATGCACTATGTAGTATGATAAAGTAGAAAGAAAAAAAATCTTTGCTTACCTGTTGCTCCTGGTTCAGGGCTAAGCAAGCACATGATACGGAAAACTGGACAATAAATACAAGTAAGAGAATAATCATGTACTGAGAATCAAAGTTAAGGATATTTCTGGAAATGCTTAAAATAACATAAAACAGAGTTACTGGCAACTTCACAACTCCCTAGAAGGAAGTCACCCCGAAAACAGAACAAATGGCACTTAGAGAAAGTGCAAGAAGAATACACGTAATTTTTATTTTGATAATACACTGTAGGTATAATTATATAGAAAAATACTAACAACAATAATATTTAAATGCTGATCTATTATAGAGAAAAGACTTGTGGTTGCCAAGGGGGAGGGGAGTGGAGAGGGATGGATTGGGAGTTTGGCATTAGCAGATGCAAACCGTTATACATAGTATGGATAAACAACACGGTCCTACTGTATAGCACAGGGAACTATATTCAATATCCTGTGATAAACCATAATGGAAAAGAATATGAAAACAATATATATGTATAACTGAGTCACTTTGCTATACAGCAGAAATTAAACACAACATTGTAAATCAACTATACTTCGATAAATTATTAAAAAAATAAAAGCTGATCTATTATAATTTCACTTAGATTAAAATAAAAATTCTTACATAGATAAAATAGGAAATAAGTAGAGATAAATGTATGTAAGCTTTCTTAATATCAACTCTTAAAATAATCATTGTGAAATTCTCAACCGAATATTAATGACTTGGAAAGGACACAGAAGTCTCTGAATCAGTTCAATGTAACTGAATTTTCAACACATAAATAGGATGATACTGAACTTGCAGAATACATTCGTCATGATGTGAAATGGACAGAGAATATGTAAACACACAATAATTTAACCCTAAGAAATGTTCCTAATGTTGGTTGGACAAATACACATGATGCTTGCCAGGAGGCGCTCTCCGGCAATTAACTTCCTAATGGTTATTTTAAATTAGTTGTAGTTATCACAGGAGTAATCAGTAAGATAAGAGCAAACCCAAGTGGGGTATAAATCCCACCTGTAAAACAGGATACAAAAAAAAGCAACACCTGATGGTGTTTCACGGCTCCGATCAGCCCCACTAATGCAATCAGGAACAAGAAGATGCCCACTGCGATGACCACGCCGACCACCCGGAGACTGGAAATCAGCCCGAAGCCGATGCCCCACGCTGCAATTCCAATGAGCAGCAGACTAACCAACTGCAGAAACAACCACAAAGGGCAGTGCGGGGGGGGCGGGGAGAAGAAAGAGGGGAAAAGCGTCAATTTATGTATTAATATCAAGAACATTTTTCAGGCACCTACTTAGTATCTTACAAATGATTGCTAACAATACTAGAATACACACATGATCTCACAGATAGTATTGTCTTAACAAGTTATATTAATCCTTGGCCATGTTTTTGTTTTTTGTTTTTGCGGTACGCGGGCCTCTCACTGTTGTGGCCTCTCCCGTTGCGGAGCACAGGCTACAGACGCGCAGGCTCAGCGGCCATGGCTCACGGGCCCAGCCGCTCCGCGGCATGTGGGATCTTCCCGGACCGGGGCACGAACCGGTGTCCCCTGCATCGGCAGGCGGACTCTCAACCACTGCGTCACCAGGGAAGCCCCTTGGCCGTGTTTTTAAAATACAAACAATAATCTATAAAATTATTATGGAGCCTCAGAGGCCATCTGGCTTACTAAACCTAAACGATTTCTACTTAAGGTTTTGAAATAATAGCGTATGTAAAACTTTTAGACACCAACACATCTCAGTCCGACATACTGGTTTCTTCACGTGAAAATCACATATCTTTCCTTCAAAGCCCTGGACTGGGGCTTCCCTGGTGGCGCAGTGGTTGAGAGTCCGCCTGCTGATGCAGGGGACACGAGTTTGTGCCCCGGTCCGGGAAGATCCCCCATGCCGCGGAGCGGCTGGGCCCGTGAGCCATGGCCGCTGAGCCTGCGTGTCCGGAGCCTGTGCTCCGCAACGGGAGAGGCCACAGCAGTGGGAGGCCCGTGTACTGCAAAAAAACAACAACAAAAAAAAGCCCCGGACTGTAACCTTCTCTGTGCTGCCTTCCTAGTCCCCAGCAAACTAAATTCATCTCTCCATTCTCTGAGCAATGTCTGTTCTTCAAATATGGTTCCACTGTTCCCTTCAACACATGAACATTCTGTTTCCAAGCCTGTCTCTCCTAGGAGTCTCTGAGCAACTTAGAGACCCCATCTTTTCACTTCTCTTTATCCCCAGAACCTATCACAGAACCTCGTCTTTGGAACAGTCAAATTATCTTACAATATTGTTGATGAAATGAATTGCTTTAGATATCATTGGCTATTCTGTGAGAATTCAAACATAGAGAGAGACTATTAAAACTTTTAGGATGAAAAGAGTATAAGAGATTTTAGCTACTCAGAGTAAAAATGGCATTCTGAGCAAGAAGAAATTATTTTACATCCCAATCATTTAATTTATATTCTTATAAAACAAAATCAAGGGTAAGAGGTAAAACACGTCTCAATCAGTCATTACCTGTACAACTCAAAGTTACAGTTACTTCTTTAAAATAACACTTCAATAGCATGCCATATAAAGATTATAATCAACTGATAGAAGATACAACTTAAATAGGTGTGGGGGGGGCCCGGGGTGGAGGGTGGAACAGGGAAGAGACAGTATCTTCAAGTCAATCGAGAGTCAGCCATTTCCTGGAGCAAGCTGACAGCTTAATACCTTGTTGGGAGGAATCAAAGTATGTAAAATAAACTTTCTAGCACCACTTCAAGGCCTAATAAACTTTGTTTTGAGGTACAAAATAAATGATCACTCACTCAAATGGTTCTTTACTCAAATGTGTAATTTTTTATAAGTGTAGTCATTGTTTATCAGACACAATTTTTAAATGCCTTGGTATGTAAAACTTCTTATATGTATAGACATACAAGTAAAATGGCTAAATACGGACAAATACAGCAGCTATTTGTTTTTTTTTTGTTTTTTGGGGTTTTTTTTTTTGCAGTACGCGGGCCTCTCACTGTTGTGGCCTCTCCCGTTGCGGAGCACAGGCTCCGGACGCGCAGGCTCAGCGGCCATGGCTCATGGGCCCAGCCGCTCCGCGGCATGTGGGGTCTTCCCGGACCGGGGCACAACCCCGTGTCCCCTGCATCGGCAGGCGGACTCGCAACCACTGCGCCACCAGGGAAGCCCAGCTATTTGCATTTTTATCCATTTATTATAAAGCAGCAAAACTGGAGAATGAAAGCAACTATCTGTAGCATGATAGGAACAAGTTATGGTGTTATATGGACTTGATGTTCTCCACTGAATTAGTACACAGAGGAAGTTTTTCTTTTTAGAGGGAGAAGAGGAAAAACTTCTCACAAATACTGCTACCCAGAAATTAGTCCTCCTCATCTTCTCAAATGCTTCTTCTCAGCAGATCCATTTCCTTCTGTCTCATTTTTATCAACTCACAGTCTTCTCACAACTTCAAACAATCTTGGATTGAGAAAAAGTCCTTGGGCCCATCACAAATGAGCTTATTTCTGACTTTGTTATACCCGAATATAACACATTTCCTTTCACGAGGTGTAAAAGGCAGAAGCCTGAAGGAGGTGTCAAGGAAGGAGAGGAAGATAATGCCGGAGGGGCCTCACCTCAGTGAGGGGAGAGAGTGATGCTTAGCATAGTCAACAAACACTGAAGATGGTCCACAGTCTCAACACATCATTGTAACTTGCTGTATCGGTCAGGGTTCTCCAGAGAAACAGAACCAATAGGATATATATTGAGAGAGAGTGAGAGAGAGAGATTTATTTGAAGGAACTGGCTGATGGAATTGTGGGGTCCACTAAGTCCAGAATGTGTAGGACGGGATGACAGGTTGGAAATTCTGACACGATTTCAGTGATGCAGTCTTGAGACAGAATTCCTTCTCCTTTAGGAAACGTAATCTTTGTTCTTAATGATTTCATGTTTCATATTGTACATGAGGCCCATAATTACTTAAACTCAACTGAGGGTAAATGTTAATCACAACTAAAAAATACCTTCAAAGCAACATCTAAACTGATGCTTGAAAAAGCATCTTGGCATCACAGCCCAGCCAAGGTGACATATAAAATTAACCAACACTTGGCAGCTTCAAGTCCTGGGTGTGATGACTATTTACTAACTTAATTAAATTCAGGGGCAGGACATTTACCCTATATTTCTTCGAGTCTTAGGGCCAAAAAGATCAGAAGCATTAATAATATGACACATAAAAATCTTCTAACCCACAGTTTTAAAGAATCCTTTGGGAATTGTACCAAATCCTTAACAACATTAATGAAATTCTTACCACGAGTTAAATATTCATCAACAAATGGTTGGTGCCCACTACACATGGAAGCCAGAGACAAGCTACCCCTAAATACTGAAATTTAAATTCTTATAATTTTCATGTGGAACAAAATATGTTCCTTTGATTTTTTTTCAACCATTTAAAAATGTAAAACCACTCTCAGTTGGCAGGCTGTACAATAATAGGCAATGGAATGGATGTGGTCCATGGGCTGCAGCTTGCTGACTTTCATTCTAGAATTCAATGTAGGAGAGAATGAAAAACTACAATGGGACAAATCATTGCTATGTCAGAGATTTTTACAAAGTGGGTCAGAGTAGAGAACAATAATCAAAAATATCCAGATAAACAGAACACATCAAAGACTGCAAAGGAACCATAACAGAACACATAGTAGGCTGAAAAATGACCCCAACTGAATATTACCGTATACAGCAAAAGAATGAATGCTATATCACATGGCAAAAGATGTGACTCAATTAAGGGTCTAAAAGGGACAAACTTATCCTGGATTATCAGGCAGCCTCTAAGTGTCATCAAAAGTATCCTTACGAGAGAGGCAGAGGGAGAGTAGAGACAGAGAGAGGAGACAGCAATATCAAGACAGAGGCAGAGGGTGATGTGACCGCAAGGCAAGGGATGCTGGCAGCCACCAGAACACAGAAGAGGCAAAGTGGCAAGGAGGCAAGGAACAGATTCTCCCCTAGGGCCTTCAGAGGGAGTGCAACAACTTGATGGTTAACTTCTGGCCTCGTGAAGTGTTAGAATAGCTTTCTGCTGTTTTGAAGCCACCATGTTTGTGGTAATCTGTCACAGCAGCCCACACAAAACAATTCTCGCATTTGGAGATGAACAAGTCAGGAATGCATGTTACAGAAAGCTGCCTGATATTTTACCATCAACGTTATCCCTACCATATAGCTGGAGTGAATTATTCCGGTATCCCTTGTCAGTACCCTCCCAGCAAACCAAATCCTTTATTTACAACAGCAGCATTTCAACAAAAGGAGAAAACTGCCCTCTGCTCTCTCAGCTACCCAAGTTACAGGCGTATTAATAATGAGAATCTTTTCCCCTTTGAAAAATAATGTCTATAACTAAAAGGGGGGTAGGGCACTTTATCACTTCTGTAAGAAGTTCTAGGTTCCAGACTAGGCTTTATGCTGTTATTGAAAACATTATCTAGAACATTCACAAGTATCTTTGCTCTGATTTTTTTTTTCTAGGTAGAAGAAAAAGATTACACCCTTCTATGTACCTCTCACTCGAGAGTATTCCTCACCAAGTTCACTCTGCTGTGTCTCTAATATAGTTTTAGTCATCCCCATCAATGATACTAGGCACCTCTCCTTCAAAAACATTTGAGAGGATGTATCACTTTCTTATTGCCATTTTAACAAATTAGCCCAAGCTTAGTGGCTTAAAACACCACAAACAAGTATTCTCTTGTAATTCTGGAGGTCAGAAGTCCAACATGGGTCTTACTAAGCTAAAGTAACAGTGTCAGTAAGACTTCATTCCTTCTGGAAGCTCCAGGGGAGAATCCATTTCTTTGCCTTTTCTAGCTTCTAGGAGTCACTTGCACTCCTTGGCCAGTATATCCCCTTTCTCCATCTTCAAAGCCAGCTGTGTTGTATCTTCAAATTTCTCAGACTGCAACCTGCTTCTCTAAGCACATCACTTTCTCTGAGTATAAGCCACTTACATTCCTCTTATACAATATGGCCCCCAGGTAACCCACAATAATCGCCTATCTCAAGATGCTTAATTTAATCACATCTTCAAAGCCCCTTTTGCTATATAAGGTCACAGGTTCTAAGGATGAGAATGTGAAACTTTGGTGGGAGAAGAGTGTTACTCATCCTACTATAGAACTTGGGCAACTGAGTTACCCATGTAACTTGAGTCCTTCCTGCTACTCATACTTTAAAATATTGAAAAAGACAACATTTTATTTAAATATTTAGCTGAGGGACTTCCCTGGTGGTGCAGTGGTTAAAAATCCACCTGCCAATGCAGGGGACATGGGTTCCAACCCTGGTCCAGGAAAATCCCACATGCCGTGGAACAACTAAGCCCATGCACCGCAACTACTGAGGTTGCGCTCTAGAGCCCTTGAGCCACGACTACTGAAGCCCATGCGCCTACAGCCCACGCTCCGCTACAAGAGAAGCCACCGCAATGAGAAGCCCGTGCACCGCAATGAAGAGTAGCCCCTGCTTGCCGCAACTAGAGAAAGCCCGCGTGCAGCAACAAAGACCCAATGCAGCCAAAAATAAATTAATTAATTAACAAAAAAGATAAACAAATAACTTTTAAAATAATATATATTTATTTATATGTATATTTATATATATATATAGCTGAGTGCAGAGAAACTATGGGAAATTCCCACAGGCCAGAAAGGAAAGGAGAACTGAAAGTCAGACGGCAAGCATACAACTGGCACTGTGTGGCCATGAGAGGGTGCAAAGGAATTCCCAGATCAGAACAGTCCCTAAAGGGGAAGGACTTGGGTTTTAAACCAGGCAGAAGCGGGAAGCTGAACTAAGACCCTTGCATGTCTAGACCTCCAGAAAGCTGTATTTCCAGTGTAAAAGGTCACAGAAAGGTCACTATACAAAATCAACAGCATGCTGACGCACCTCCAAATCTCTTCATGCACTTCCTTAAAAGCAATTTGTAATAGGTCCCCAAAATATGACGTACATATAAATAAATCTAAAAGAAGTATTACAACACACCCATGGAGAAAATTATGAAATGAATTGAAGAACATGGAAAAGACCTAAATTAAATGAAGAGATTTATCATGTTCATGGTGGGAACACTCGTTATAACAGAGCATCAATTCACCTCCAATTTAGCCTACAAATTTCACGTATTTCTAGTCAAAGTCTCATGGTTTTGGGTAAAAATTTATACAATGATCCGTTAAGTTACATGGAAGAATAAATGTCATCAAAGAGCTAGGAACATTTTTAAGAAGATTAAAGAGAAAGGCCTGTGTCTGCTGCACTTTTTCTCAGCCCAGCTACACTGTCACTAGCACCCTGCATAAGAAATGCTCCTAGTGGCAAATCAACCTTTGTCAGTGGTCACATTTAACTGTCCCAAATTCTGTCTTTGTTATTGCTTTCACCATGCTCTTCAAAACCTGAGCCTGACTCTATAGCTTTTGAATGTGTTTTATTTTTTTTTATTTAGTAAGATTAAATATATAAATAAAACTAAAAGAACTAAAGAAGTTAAAAATAATCCAAACAAATATCAGAATTCATTATAATGGTTTGGTAATTAAAATCAAGTAACTAAAACCAACAGTGTGGGCTTGATGAGATATGGAATTCTACATCAGTAGGGAAAGAGCAGTCTTTAATTAATAGCTCTTCCACAACTACCTTCCCATTTTGAAAAATAACAGTAGTAATCTCTTTTAAAGCCTAAATATAAAAAGCAAAATTTTAACTTTTGGGGAAAAAAATACAGGAAGATATTTTGCCTTTGTGGTTAAAGAAACACTCTTAAACAAGACCCCCCAAAAGCACATATAATACAAATATGTCATTTACTACATACAAGAAGTATTCAAAATGTTTTACATTTATTAACTAATTCAGTCTTCTCAACAACCCTAAGAGGTAGGTAGTACTATTGCCTCCATTTTCCAGATGGGGGAAGTTGTGCACAGAGATGTTAAGAAATTAGCTCAAGGTTACACAGCAAGGAAGGGATAGAACTGTGATATGAATCCATGTTCTAACCCACCAAACTATACCTCACATTAAAATTTTAAATTCTATATGATAAAAAAAAACAGAAAAATGTCAGATATGCCTAGGACTAGAAGATATTTCCAGCACAGAAGTATATATTAAAGAACACTTACAAATCAATTTAAAAGGACAAAAAGCACACTGAAAAGTGGTCAATGGTAATGAGAGGCAGTTCACTGAAGAAGAATCCAAAAGGCCAATAAACAAATGAAAGATGTTAGATCTCATTATATATCAGGAAAGCAAAAATTAGAACAATGAGGTACTCACTAGTGAACCTCAGAGTGGATCTCACATTCACTAGATTGGCAAACATTAAGCCTGATGACACGAGGATGCAGAGAACCTAGAACTCACATTCCAGTAGAAGTGTCAACTGTTGCAGGCACTTTACAGAACAATTTGGCAGCACCTCAAAAAGTTACAGATACGTGTCTCTTACTAACCCAGCAATTCTGCTTCTAGGTTAATATCCAAGAAAAATGCCCATGTCCCCAGCCAGACATACATGTATCAGGATTTTACTGCAGCCTTGGTTGTAACAGTAAAAAATGTAAAACAACCTCAAACACCATGACTAGGGAATTCACATATTAAATCTATCAATTCCAAACATAAAAATGAAACAAATTGTATAAATATTGATAAAACAGACCATTTACATAAGTTTTCAAACACAAAAACTACACTTTAGGACTTCCCTGGTGGCGCAGTAGTTGAGAGTCCGCCTGCCGATGCAGGAGACACAGGTTCGTGCCCCGGTCCGGGAAATTTCCACATGCCGCGGAGCGGCTGGGCCCGTGAACCATGGCCGCTGAGCCTGCGCTCCGCAACGGGAGAGGCCACAACAGTGAGAGGCCCGCATACCGCAAAAAAAAAAAAAAAAAAATCCCCCTGCCAATGAAGGGGACACAGGTTCGAGCCCTGGTCCGGGAAGATCGCACATGCCATGGAGCAACTAAGCCCACAAGCCACAGCTACTGAGCCCACACGCTGCAACTACTGAAGCCCATGCGCCTAGAGCCCGTGCTCCACAACAAGAGAAGCCACTGCAATGAGAAGCCCGAGCACAGCAAGGAAGAGTAGCCCCTGCTCTTGGCAACCAGAGAAAGCCCACGCGCAGCAACGAAGACCCAACGCAGCCAAAAATAAATTATTTTTTAAAAAAACCACTATATTTTCTCTCTGGTTGATTACCAGATCAAATTTTCATATATAAACATGCATAGAAATGACGTATGTTGATTTTAGGATAGTGAGTATGATACTTTTGGTGGGGATTGGGAAAGGGAACAGAGAGGGGCCCTTTATAACTTTGAACCTCTTAAGAAGAGACATAGCAAAACACTGGCATTTGTGAAATCAGGCTGTTGGGATCACATGAGTCCACCATATTACTTTCTGTGCATATAAAGCATTTCCAAGTTACAAGTAGCCTGAAAATGTAACAACCCTTTTCTTACTGGAACACCAATACTAAACTCTTCCGCTTTGCTTTCATCTGTAAATCTGTCCAACTTGCCTCATCCAGCCTTTTTTCCCACAATTCCCCAAACATGGCTACTCGCATCAAGATATTCTCATTTGTCTCTCAAATATTTCACATTAATTCCCAACTGTGCATCTCCAGGTACTGCCCACATTCTCCCCTACAATTTGCACCCACTTAAGAAAAAGGAAAGCTTTCAAATGAAGGTGGTAGAGACCTGAAGACAGTAGGCAGTAATGCACTGATTCTCCACTTGTTTATAACAGAAAGTGAAGCTCTAGGTCTGTCATACTTGGGTAGACTCACATATGCATCTTGACACCACCCATCACCTCCTTCTGGTACCCGACTCCTAAATACACATTCTCATTTGTAATGTAGAAGAGAACATGATTTAACTGTCCAATCAAAAACAAATTTTGCATTTATTACCACAACAGAGAAACTGTCCAAACATAAACTTACTTAAGTGACTCAATTTTATGATAAACCCCCAAAATATGTTTGGGTTTTTTTAAACATTTATTTATTTATGGCTGCATTGGGTCTTCATTGCTTCATGCGGGCTTTCTCTAGTTGCGGTGAGTGGGCGCTACTCTTCCTTGCGGTGCGCAGGCTGCTCATTGCAGTGGCTTCTCTTGTTGTGGAGCACGGGCTCTAGGCATGCGGGCTTCAGTAGTTTTGGCACAGGGGCTCAGTAGTTGTGGTTCGCGGGCTCTAGACCACAGGCTCAGACGTCGTGGCGCACTGGCTTAGTTGCTCCGCGGCATGTGGGATCTTCCCGGACCAGGGCTCGATCCCGTGTCCCCTGCATTGGCAGGTGGATTCTTAACCACTGCACCACCAGGGAAGCCCTGTTTGGTTTTTTTAATAAAGCAAAATTGAAAACAACATAAATGTTTTTGGGTGTGACTGCTGTCTCTAACACACTGTAACAAAAATCCCCAAGTACTCATAATTAACTTTTTAAATTAGAAACAACACCTAAAGTTTTATGATATGCCTCTAATTAGATCTGATTATCAGTGTTTCTTTAACTTTTACTAAGAAGGAGCCTTTTAAAGGTAATAATGAAGCAATTTATTTCTGAATAGTGGTAATTGTATGTTATGGTTGGTTTTTAATTTTGAAGAGAATGGGATTATGTGACGTCTTCCAAATGAGTGATATACAAATTATGGATTCCAATAAGATTCTAACTGTATAATTAAAAAGCCTGCTTGTAACTAGAACCTGGTAGACAAAGAAACTGCATGAATTTTTTGTGTAATAATAACAACAGTTTCCTTATGAGACCAATGGTAATAGAAAGTAAATTTAGACCTATGACAAATAGTTTCCTTCCTTTGGGAGACAGAAGGCTGATAAAAACAAATTATGGATCTGTTAACTTGTTGATAGCAATGTTATTTATGAACAGGAAGCACCAACCTTTCCTGTTCTCTCTTTAAAACAAAGAAAAGTGAACCATACAAAAAAGAGCTTTTGAAAGAGACAGTACAAAAGCTAAAATTTATGAAAAGCCACACCAAGGCAAGATTATAAAAGTGTCTACAACTGGTATTGCTTCCCCAAGCAAATCCTTAAAAAAGGAGGTGGTGGCAAAACCATTAGTGCGCACATGGATAGATTCTTTTTTTTAAAAAATGTATTTATTTTTATTTTTGGCTGCATCGGGTCTTAGTTGCGCGGGATCTTTCATTGTGGCACCCTGGCTTCTCTCTACTTGAGGCTCGTGGGCTCAGTAGTTGTAGTGCGTGGGCTTAGTTGCCCCGTGCCATGAGGGATCTTAGTTCCCCGACCAGGGATCGAACCCGCATCCCCTGCATTGGAAGGCGAATTCTTAACCACTGGACTGCCAGGGAAATCCCACAGATTCTGATGAAGGAGGGCACTAGCGGCACAAAGCTATCTGGCCAGTGACCCTAACCGAGTCCCCTCATTTTATAGGTGATAAATCAGAGTAGCAAAATGACATACCCAATGACACAGGCAGAACTGTGGCAACCTTTCTGTTTGGTGCATTTTTTTCTTCCTGTAGGACCATATCATAGTGCCTAGCAACATAGTTAAGTAATTTTTAACATCGAGATATAATAGTAAAGACAATATTATAATGCATAAGAAACTGTAGTTCTTGCTTTGTAGCCCGATTGATATAGGTTTGATTAGCGTCTCCTTGACTTACTCCCTATGAGATCTGGTTGCACAGTCATGTAGAAACGAACAATAAGGTCCTCACTCATACAACTTTGCTATTAGTTAACTACCAAATCCTTGCTTATTCATTTTGTGCTTATTTTTCTTTCACCCGACCTAGAAAATTTGTCACATATGCCAACATTCATACACAAGCACACAGTGCATTGCCTGGAGTAGGGGAGCAAGAAATCCTAGTCGGGATGCACAGTCTTTATCTCTGAGATCACTCTAGCAAATAAAATTATTCAAAACTAATAAACATGTATTTACGCACTTTTTGGATCAACTACACACAATGCCACTCCAGAAGAAAGAAAAGAAGTGTTGTGCATAATGTTCTTTACAATCTAGCTTAAGTAGGTGTTGAACAATTAAACCACTACAGTAGGCCTTTCAAATGATGGAGTTGCTAGAACATTCTAGAATTAGGAATAGAAGATTCAAATTCCTACTCAGAGGACAAATGATCTCTGTAGGGGACATACGGTGTTTTTACAACCCAGCACATACATTTCTTATAAAACCCATAATCACAGCGTCTCACTGGCCCCCTCTAACCACTGCCAGCAGCAATCATGGTTGCTCATCCTCCTACACACAGTGACTGGTTCATGGGTTGGGTCCATAAACCAACAGGGTTAATTAGTATGTCCCATATGATCATACAGGAATATTGAAAGAGAAAAAAAGGGTTCCTCTGGTATAGCAAGCCATAAGGACAATTAAAATTGATTCTGTCAGTGGCCATCTTGCACATGGGAAGTTCTGGCCTCAAAAAGAATCTATGCAGAGGCAAGCTGGGCTGAGAAGTGGATAGAAGGAACAAGAGAGTTCTGACCTTTTCTGAGCCCCTTGATCCAGCCATACTTGATGATCCAACTATTGAATCTCCCAATTATATCTTTCTAAGAGTTTGTGCTATCTTGCCAACACATTCTTTTACGTTCATTTATAACTTATAAAGAATTCTGGTCAACGCAAGCTTCATCTTGCAAGTGTTTATCGTAACATTTTTAATACTTGCAAACTTGCAGTGACCCTGTCTACCTTCCCCACTGGGACCACCTTCCCCGCCTAGACTAACTCTAAATACTTCACTTTGTCAATGGGCTTTTACAAAACAGGAGCACTCCCTTTTAGCCTAAAAGACCTCCCTGAAACTTTTTATTCTAAGGACCAAACGAGAAGGGACTCAATGAGCCAGAGAAATGTCCTAGGCCATCTCCCTCCTGCAAACACCCTCCCCAGGCTTACCAAATTGAACTCCAGCCTCAATTTTACTGCTGAGCAGGTCGGTGGTTGCCTGCAAATTGGGAGCAAAGGTTATGTGCCAGGAGAGAGGGATTATAAAGGAGGATAAGGAAACTTTGGGGGTTGATATGTTCAAGGTCGTGAAAGCAATGATGGCTTCACAGGTGTATATATGTGTCACAACTTTATCAAATTTATACTTTAAATATGTGCAGCTTATTGTATGTCATTAATACTTCAATAGAACTAACACACACACACACACACACACACACACACACACACACACACACACACACACACAGAGAGAGAGAGAGCTTTATGAGGAAAAGCATTTTACAGCATTATCCTTCTTCCAGCAGGGAACAAATCCTAATGCCTAGGGTTGCAGATGTAATTGGGTGACAAAGAAGAAAGTCACATACCAAGGATGGTAGGGCAGGATAATTGGGACCTTGATAACATGCTTGCATTGTGCACCTTCTCTAGATTACCTACTTCTAGACATCTTGCTACATGAAAATAATAGAGCTTACTATTTGAAGCAGCAGTAGCTGGGTTTCTCTTACCAGCAGCTGGACTCTATTCCTAATATGGTAGTCTTTGATGGTCTTTAACTTAAAGCCAATTGATCAGGTGATTCCCATGCCGGCTATCTTTTGTTTCTAATCTCAGAATAAAGTCCAAATACCAGGCTGACAAATCCAAGAATGCGAAGGGCCTGGCTTACCTCTCAAGGTAACTCATTAGCCACTATTCCCCACCTCCAGTCATACTTTGAATTCTTCTAATGAGCCCTCTACACTTTGAGAGCCATACAGTCAAAGCACATGTTGATCTGATATTCCTAGCATGTGGCTAAGTGCCTGGTACAGAAGAGGTACTCAAAATACACTGCAGACATAAAGAGCTCATGATCTTGTTCATTATGCTTTAGGGATAGGAAAATGCTTATTCCCTAACGTAATCAATATTTGGGGTGAAGAAATCCAGCCTCGTGTGTTCCAGATTATTCTTTCTCTATATAACCTATAAAAGAGAGTTTCATTCTTTCACCAAATATCCACCACATTGCAGAAACAACATGCAAAGAGAGACCTGAATCATTTCTAGAGCAGCTACACTTTTTGAGCATCCAAATTCTACCAGGGTAAGTGAATTGCTTTGAGGACGAAAGAGGAATGTAGAACTTTGAAAAAACTGGATGCGATTCTGCAGTTAAATCATTCACAAATGTTTTGTCAGCACTAAAGCAAGAGAAGACGTGATGATAGTGGAGCGTAAGAAACTTAAAACAGTAATAAGATTTACAAAGACTATACCACCAAAATGTAACGCAGCATCCACCGATACATTAAAAACTAAGGCCCCAGACCTCTCCATGCTTCAACAGTCATAAGAGTAATTACACGTGACACTGAACTCTCCCTCTGAACTTCTGCCTAATGTGAACAATTGAAGAACAATTCAGTGATTATGAAGCAAGTGTTTCTCTGATACCAAACATCTGGATGGAAATTTGAAAATTCTGTAAATAATCTGGATACTGCTAAATATCCAGACATTTAGTGTTGAAACCAAGACTGCAGTTCTTCGTCTCATTTTCATTCCTCAAGTGATACAAGGAAGGCTCATGTGCTGTTGTCACATATTTTTCTTCTCTATGTTCTCCTTGGTGCCAAGCAGATTGCTTTATACTTACAAGGCACAGAATACATAATATATAATATCTGCTGGGAAGAAATTATATAAAGAGAATCAAAAGTAAGGCATCCTGACTTGCCATTTTCCAAGGATAACTGGTTTGAGGTAGCACTCACAGTTGCCAACGAAGTTTCAACCCCACCCTACGTCTTCCTTCTTCGGAGCAGTTTTGGGAGAGAAGACGTGGAATTATGGGCAAAACAGCCCTGCACTGCCTCCTTCTTTCAATCAACTAAATGTCAACCATATGGCAAGGCTGTGCTGGGCATTCAGGAAAGCCGGAGTGATTGGGACACGGTCCTTACTGTTGAGGGACATATAGTCTATCATATGACAAAATAAAAGGGTAATTGCTTTTTTCAGTGACTTCTTCATTGATCAACTTAAGAATCATAACTTAGTCCTCATCTTACTTACCAGCATTTGACACAGATGTTCAACTCTGCCTCCTTAAAATGACGTGCATTTGGCTTCTAAGACACCCACCTCTACCAGGTTTTCCTCCTACCTGACAGGCCATTGCTTCTCAGGCTCCTTGGCTGGTTCCTCCTTGTCTCCGAAAACTGTTATTATAAGAGTGTCCTGGGCTTCCCTGGTGGCGCAGTGGTAGAGTGTCCGCCTGCCGATGCAGGGGACACGGGTTCGTGCCCCAGTCCAGGAGGATCCCACATGCTGCAGAGCGGCTGGGCCCGTGAGCCATGGCTGCTGAGCCTGCGCGTCCGGAGCCTGTGCTCCGCAACGGGAGAGGCCACAACAGTGAGAGGCCAACGTATCACAAAAAAAAAAAAAAAGAAAAGGAGTGTCCTTGGTTCAGTTCACAGATCACTGCCCTTCTCTACCTATCCTCACTAACTGGTTGATTTCATCTAGTAGCAATTCTAAATACCACTCTCTACAATGATGGCTCCCTGAATTTCAACCTCCAGCTATTCCTCGCCCCTGAACTCCACTGTTATTAGACTACCTGCCATCTGACATCTCCACTTGGGTATCTGATTGGCATCACATCTAATACTGAACCTCTTATGTTCCTTCCAAAGCCTGTTCCACCCAGTCTCCCCATTCCCATTAATAGCAGATTCAGCAAGCCAGTTGTTTAGGCCATAAACCACAAGTAATCTGTGACTGGTCTCTCTCACACCCCATTCTCATCTATCAGGAAATTATGTTGGCACCACCTTCAAAATACACCCAAAATCTGACCATTTCTCTTACTTCCATTGCTATCATATTGGTCCAAACCTCCATCATCTTTGCTTAAATTACTGCAGTAGCCTTACAGGTGATCTCACTGTTTCTACTTTTGCCATCTATAATCTATTTTCAATTCAGGAGCCAGACAAACGTTTAAATGAAAATCAGGCCCAAAGCCACCAATGGCTCCCCATTTCCCTTGGTGTAAAAGTTCAGTTCCTTCAATCTGGGTCCCAGAAAGTCTCTGGCTCATTTCCAACCACTCCACCCACAGCTTGCTCACTCGGTCCCAGCCACAGGCGTCCTCTCTGTCCCTTGCATAAATCAGAAATACTCCTTCAGGATCTTCTCAAAGGCCGTTCCCTCCACTGACTTTTTCCAGATGTCTGTCCTTCATCTCTTTCAAGTTTTTGTTCCACTGCTATCTTACCGAGAAGGCTAACCCTGACCACCACACATAAAAATATGCCCTTATCCTCCCCTACCCCCCCACACTGCCCCACTGTGCTTCAGCCTTCTTACTCCATTTTTCTCCATAGCATTTTACCTTCTACCATGATGTATAACTTATTTGCTTATTTGCTTATCATCTACCTTCCTCCCCAAACGTAAGATCCATGAACGCAGGACCTTTTGGTTTGTTTCGCTTACTGCTGCTGTTGCTTAATTAATATTATTGGAATGAATAAAAGAAAAATTATTTGGGTTCGTCTTAACATTTATGTTAGACTAATAATAATAAATTAGACTAATAATATAAAGAACCCTATCCAACAATGATTCTAGTACAATTTTACGGAAAGCTGATTTGTTCACGGGAAAGGTTACAGGAAAACCTCAGATGCATAGGAGAGCTTGGCCAACAATGGGAGAGAAAAGAGAAAAGAGTATTTCAAGAAACATATTAGACTCTACAGTAGACAGATAAAAGCAATTCCTATTTATTATTTTTAACCCAACGCTAATTTTCATGTCTTAAAATATTTGGCTGCCTTCTAGATTTAATTTTGATCAAATTATCCTGTTTATGCAAGCTTTCATTAGGTATGTTTTAACCTCTGGTGAAAAGGGAACAGCCAATTCTGCGAATTCCATTCAAGAAGTATTTAGAAAGTATAAGCTCTGTGCTAAAAAAAAAAAAAAAAATGCTACAAACCAAAGGATGCAACAAAGAGAAAGCTATGATCTCCGCCAAGAAACGGTGGATAGTCTAGCTGGGGAAAAAGCAAACACAAAGCAATCTATAGTATGGAGCATTGGTATGGTTAATGGCAAAGACAGAGTAAAATAAAATCTTACAACACTGACTCTCAGCCCTCACTGTAATTTAGAATTAGCTAGGAAGATTTTTAAAAGGGGTTTTTTTAACCAAAAAAATCACATGCCTCTCCCTCTCTCTGAATACTGATTGAATTAGTCTGGGGTGGCACTCAAGTAGTAAGACTGATTCCCAAGTGAAAATTTAAGGAAACAATTCTCTCTGACTTAAGAAACGGGAGGTTTTATTTGAGTAGTTTTCAAAGACAGAACAAGGTATTATAGGTCAAGAGCAGAGGATCAGCAAAGACAGGCAACAAAGGGCAAAATGTCTGGGGAACCCTCTGTGGCTGAAATATATGAAGACATGCACACGGGAAGAGCGGATGGTGAAAGATCTTAAATGGCATGCTAAGGAATTCGGGTTTATTCTCTGAGAGTTTTCATCCACTATTACAAGTGCATTATTCATTTTACAGTGATAGGATAATATGGAGGAACAATTCAGGTGAAATGTGATAAGAAGGAAGACGAACTAAACCTAGCCTGTCTTCACCAGTAATTCATATGTGTTTGAGGTGATGATGGCCCACTTTTAAACTACCTAAAACTGTATGCAAATTAAACCACTGAGATGTTCAAATCTCACTTTTCAAACGTAGGCTGAAATACAATTATTCCCCTAATAAATTTGCTTTCTTTCTAAAAGCCTCTTAATTATGTTGTTAAACTTTGTGAAAGAAAATGACCTCATTTCAAGTAAGAAATGACATAAATAGCACATTTCGGTAACTGTTTTAAAATCAAAAGTTGGGAAATTTCACAAACATATTTGGCACAAAGGCCGACTATGAACACCAGCTCAACAGCATCACGTGAAAATTCCAGGTTCTGTAAACAGTGAATCATTTTTAAATTCAAAATCCAAGTAAATATTCAGCAACCACTTAAATATTTTAAATTCATTCAGTAGTTTGAACAAGGGCTGAGAAATAACATAAGCCTAACCACATATTAAATAAGAATAATTTGAAAAATAATGATCAGAATTTTGAAAAATGTCAAATATAATAATTTGAAGGCAATTACAAAAGTAGATTTTTTTTCTTTGTATGAAGTATTAGTGTTTTTCATTTATTTTGGAGTAGAAACTGAACAAACTTATACTTTTCCAGCCTTCTAATGACCAGAATAGGACTTTTAAAAATGTACAGGAAAATCATTCCAGATTTATACTCACCATACCTCAGTCATTTTTTTCTTACAACTGAAAGATTAATATTACTGCTTTGAGGGTATGAACTCTTGCCCCCGTAGGGCCTGCTTGAGTTAACACCAGCCTGTAAGTGTTAGAAATCCCAGTAGCTTGAAAACCTTTCCATTGTAACTTACAGGTTTGTAATTCAGAAATTTAAAATAATTCAACTTTTTCCACGAAGCTGTAACAACTTGCTCTTTTTTCTATAGCACATTCAAAGCATTTATCCACATTCTCTCCTTTTATCCTAACAACTCCACAAGGGAAGAATGAAAAATATCATCACCAGTTTATAAATGAAAAAAGTGAAACTCAGATGGAGACGTTTGCCCAAGGTTAAATTCCAAGCAAGCTGTACAGTTGGTATTCAAATTTAGGTTTTCTTCCGAAACCCAGCTGTTTTTCTTTCCATAGACTGTACAGATATATATATACATACATACATATATATATACATACATACATATATATATATTTATCTGCTATGTTTTACCTATTTTAAGACAACCTCAATTTCAGACGCAAATAAACATATGTCTTAAAATGAATGTAAATTGGTATAATTTTTGACTGCATGGAGATTTTTTCCCCAAAGCAACCCAAGATATAGAAAAAATATTGCAAAAAACCAACAGAAGCAAACTTAGATTTTAGAAGAATAAATACAGAATAAGAAGCAAAACTGAAACTTCTGAAATGACCCTTATTTAAAGACCATGAGTTATATTCTGTTCCTTACGTTCTTAATTAAAACTATTCATACACACACACACACATACATATAAACAGCAGTCGATTCCTAGAAGTTTTTTTTCTCTGCTTAAGAAGCACAAGGAGACATATGCAAAACGTTACATATTTTAATATAACACTTATTTCATACCTTCTAAAATTCCCCACAAATCACTAGGAATAATTAAAGTTATTTTTCACTTTTTTGAAATACTTTCAATCAAAATTATTTTAAAATAAGCGATTAAAAATAAAATAGACCGTTTTCCCAAAGCAGTTTTCACTTGTGTTTATATCCTGAACAGTATCAAAAAGACCAAGCTATTTCCACACTTCCTCAATTCAATCATGCCTTCTTCTCCAACCCACAAAGACCTACCCTAGTCCTAAATTTTGTGGCACCTAAAGTCAGTCCTTCCCTTATACAATATTAATTTTTCCACTCCATAAATCCCCACTAGATCCTGTCTTCACAGAGGAGGTACTTGCCTTTGTATGTGTTTATTATTTCCCACAGTTCTCAGCAGAATGCACACAGTAAGCAAATGTTTATTGACTGAAGAAAGCTCTTGAGATCATATGTAGAGAAGATAGTGAATGAAAAAGAGGCTTCATAAGGCATGTTGATTTCAAAAGCCCAGTTTGGTTCACTGCTGTATTCCCAGACTGAGAACAGTGCCTTGCACACAGTAGACACTCAATAAATATTTGTTGAGTGAAGAAACATTCAGTTTCTATAAATGTAGGAAGTTCTAGAGCAAGTCACTCTCTTTTGTTTAACATCATGAAAGTGCATAAAGAAACCATAGCTTCTCCCTTTCCTCCTGTATCTATAAACTGTTGATATTCACTACACTAACGTAAAGTTGTTTATTACTAGGGATTCTATTAATTAAAACAACCAAACCATAACCAACAACAAAAATCAGCCCCACCTTTGGCTAGTGATCAAAAATCCATGACAAGTTTGGGGGATGTTCCATCCAACCTATTTTAATGACATGCTTTCTGGACTGGTCATGAATTCTGCCCTAATCTCAAGGTCATAAGCAGGCCACCTGAGCATGTGGACAGTTAGGCTGCCCTAAGTTCCTCAAGAAAATGCTTCAAGGCAAGAGTGATGACTCAAAGCAGACCATGGCCTTTACACCTACCACGCCCATATGCAATCCTGGATTTACTAACACTTTTAGAAATAATCTCAGATCCAATCCCACAACTTTGAGCTTATTTCGGAGGCAGCGACCCAGGTGGGATTGGAACCTATAAAGGGTCCTCCTATTCATGCCTTAAAAATAAATGTCTCCCAAGTCTTCAGCCTTAACCCTTCCCCCAACCACTTGACATTTCCCATCTTAAAATGTTGAGGTGAAACCAGGGAAGATACAGAATCTAAATAATAGCAATGGCACATTTTCATCATCTATTTAAGTCCTGGTTCAATGTTTACCTTTCATTCATTTCCAGTTTAAACTGCTGAACTCATCTAAACTTGTTCATAATGTATAAGCAGTAGACAGTAATTCATTTTAAGAAATATCCTTTTTCTAAAAAGCCTTAGGGCTTCCCTGGTGGTGCAGTGGTTAAGAATCCGCCTGCCAATGCAGGGGACACGTGTTCGAGCCCTGGTCCCGAGCAACTAAGCCCGTGTGCCACAACGACTGAGCCTGCACTCTGGAGCCCGCGAGCCACAACTACTGAAGCCCGCAGGCATAGAGCCCGTGCTCCGCAACAAGAGAAGCCACCGCAATGAGAAGCCCGCGCACCGCACAAAGAGTAGCCCCTGCTCGCTGCAACTAGAGAAAGCCCACGGGCAGCAACGAAGACCAAACACAGCCAAAAATAAATAAATAAATAAATTTTAAAAAAAATAAAAAGGTTTAGATTTAAAAGGGCCAACCATCTTTACAGTCCTGTGAATTTCCAATTAATTTTTACTACAGTGCTATTAAAATCAATAGAATACACTCTGAAGGTCAATCATTTAGAACAGATATAAAAGTCTTATATAATATGCTCCTTCAGAGTTACCTTTCTCTTTGCTTTCCTAATACACAAGAGATTCAAGCAGAAATGACATATCTCAAAAGCAACAGAACCAGATTTAAAAATAACTTGCCTTTAGAAAAAAATATATATACGGCATATTAATCTATATAGACCTCCTCAGTGACGTAAGTATGCAACGCAGACATTCTACTGTGTGTAAGCAGATACTATAAGGTTAAATGTCTGGCAAACAGGTAGCTAAATCATGAGGGGGAGGGGCAGAAGTCAGCATAAAATGGGGAATGTGAAGTTCTAAACAGGCCATTCATGCTAACAAAAGAAAATACCTGGAGAATTGGTCAGCTTTTACTTAATAAATAATCAATGTGATAGGCATGTTCAGGTGAGACAAAGGTGGATTCTCATCTGAAACTTGACATGGCTCTCCGATTACAAGTACCTGAATCACCAGGTGGTCTAGAATTTTTCCCAAATCTAGGATTAGTGACATGTTGATTAGATTCCTACTAACTAGTCAGAAAGACATACTTTTTACAGGTTTATGTCTTGCTTTCAAAGCTTTGCAACCCTGTTCACCTACAAGGGAACAGTAATGCTAAAAGGACCCAGCCTCTCCCTCCTGCTGGGGACCACAGGCAGACTCCACACTCCAAGGATGTAACCTAAGCTTGCACAGATGGCCTAGCTCTCTGCTAATGCACAGGAGCTGGGCTTGTTTTCAGGGTGGGTGCTGCAAAACAAACCCAGGTGTATTTATAGACAGGAGCAAGACTATGATGGAGGGATGATGACAGAAGATGAAGTTTCTTCTGCATGGTAAAGAAGCCTGTGGAAAGATCTGGATCCCACAGCCCGGGTTCCACTTCTTGACTCGCCAACTATCAACTATGTAAAGTTATTAAAGCCCTTTTCGGTCTATTATCTTACGTATAAAATTTAGACAATGCCCCTTGCCTCGGATGATTGTCAGAAAAAGGAAAGTGTATGTAAAATCTGGGATGTGGTAGGCCATTGGTAAACGGCAATCTACTCTTCCATTCTCCTGTTCACCCTGAATTGCCCCTCAAAAATTACAAACATACACTGCAGGGTTAAAACTAAAAAGCCCAAGCTGGTTGGCAGGGAAAGAAACAACCTGGGTGGAGGCTCGCTTATTTACTGGAGAATTTAGCTTAAAATGGATTTAGGATAATGATAAGAGGGGAGATACATGGAAAAAGCATCAGGTATAAGCAAAACTTCCCCGCCAAGTCCCGCTCCCCGCAAAAAGGCATTCCTTTATGTAAGCACGAAACAAACTTCGGAAGCTGCGGATATCCTGTGAATCTACACGGTGGCCTCAATTAAAATCACAGGCGCACGTAGAGCTAAACACGACGCACACCATCCATATGCCGCCTTGTCAGTTTCAGATCACGCTATTTTTGCAAAACTGTCCTCAAACCCAAGGCGGCTCCCGCCTCCAAATCCGCCCCAGATGGATTTGGGAGCCAAGAGCGAGTTGCAGAAGGTATAAGGATGGGAAAGTGGAGAGGTCTGGTCAAATAACTGAAAAACAAGGCGGTGGGTGAGGGGGCGGGGTAGAGCAATGGGGAAGAGACGCGGCCAGTGAGCCAGAAAGACGGCGGCTTCACAATGAAAGGAAAAGACTGCGACAGTCGCCGGCTCCTGGTCCCCGGCGGGGACGGATGGCGAGGCCGGGCGGGGGAGGCCAGAGCGTGGGAAGACAGAAAGGGGGTGCGGGATGAAGTGAGAGTCATTGGCCAGACAGGGAAGTCACGGAGCACCCGAACAGGTGCAAAGCCCCCAGGCGGGGAGGAATGGGCTCGGGATACTCACGGTGTAGAGTAGGTTGAGCGCGCACAGGCAGTTCTTGGAACACGCGAAGCCCCCGCAAACCATCTTGGAGCCTGAGGTTCCCGGCAACTGCAGGTAAAGTCTGGCTCCGGCGGAGCCTCCAGGCAGCCTCTTTGTCCTTGCCTTCGGGGCCTGACCGAGGCGACGCAGCAGCGGAGACGCGGTGGGGAGCCCGGGGCTTGGGCAGTGGCTGCAGCGCGCGTCGCGCCCGCGGCGGTTCCTACCCGCTCTGGAACCTGCGGCCGCAGCAGCTGAAGACAGAGTCGGAGCCCGAGCCCCGCCCAGACCCCCGCCTCGCCCCGCGCGCTGATTGGCCGCCGGCGGGGAACAAAGGTAGAAATATGCAAATAAATGCGCTCAGCTAGCTGGGATCCGGGAGGG
>NW_020175410.1:686915-690954 GCF_003031525.2 Neophocaena asiaeorientalis asiaeorientalis
CCCCTGGGAGAGGGGGAAGGGGCGAAGGCCTTGAGGGAGAGTGCCTGAGGCCAGAGTGTGTGGCAGCGACCTCGCCGCGGGTTCCTGGGGAGCAGGTGAGGAGAAGAGGGCGGGACTCCACGGAGATCCACGCTGGCAGGGAGAAAGATGACAGCACCTCTCGGTTCTTGGCCCCAGCGGGTGACGTGGCACCATTTTGAATGAAATTTTAAAATTAAGCACCTGGCCTTGTTTGAATGAAGGAAAAAAGGAAGGAATGAAGCAATAAATGAATGAACGTGAACGATTTAAAAGAGAGAATGAAGTGGGGGAAAATGAAAGGAAGGAAATAAGTGAAAGAATAAACGGAGAGATGAAATCTCTGCTTTTCTCAGAAAATAGGTAAGGTATATGGCCCATAATTGTGACTCTTGTCAGGTCAGATGTATCCTTCAGGGATTTGCAAACATGCTGATAAACTTTATCATACATGCAAAAGAAAATCAAGAGGTTTTTTTGTCTTCCAATCTTGCATTTCAATAAGCTGAGGGGTTTTTTCCCACAAACAACTGTGAAAAAATTTTAATGACACAGTCTCCACCTCTGTCAATTCATTATCATTTTGAGTGTCTATTATAGAAATGCTTCATGTATCCTCAGATTCCTCACCTATAAATTGGGATATTAACAGTATGTCAAGCACTCTTTGCAGAGCGCCTGGCACAGTGTAAGGACTCAGCTAGTCCTTAATACATGTCAGCTAGTATTAATATATCTAACAGTTTTTGAAAACCTGCTGTGTTCCAAGCACTAAGCTAAGCCAATAAAGGTTTGGTTATTTCATGGTGCCTTCTACCATAAAAGGTTCTTAGAAATATTCAGGTACTTATATGAAACCTAAGGGTTCATGCTGAGTAAGTTATGTGATAGCAAATGATACTGTATATGTTAAATAAAATATTGTAGCTGATAAAAATAATTTGTCTTCTTGGAATTGTCTGCTTCCTCTTCTAATCTCTCTTTACCTTCCCAGACCCGACTTCACCAAGAAAGCCACATTAATTCTTTAGCCTTGGTATTCCACATTAACCTTTTGTATACACCCAAATGAGTTCCTTTTTTTTTTTTTTAATTTTAATCTGGAAAATGACCTTCAAACCCAAATAAAACTTTGTGGCTCAGCTTTCCATTTGAGAAGCCAGAGGCTTATTAAAGAAGAATTAGGGAGGAAATCTATTCTTTCTCTTCTCATTCGTGGATGTCACCAATGTTACTACCACTTCAACATAACTCAACCAACTGTGACAATTCTCTATTTGCTTTCTTCATAATACACTCTACTATCTGTCTGTGGGTTGAATCTCTTACTTTTTCTCATAGGAATGTCCCCTATCAGTCAGGGGCCCAGCAGGAAGGAGGTGGCTCATTCAATGACTGAGAAGAGTTTAATAAAGGGACTGTTTTGAAAAATATGGACAAGGTTAAAGGAAGCCAACAAAGGATAGTGAAGCAGCTCAGAGCTAGCAAGAGCAGGTAGTTATTATAATTCCCCTTAAGTCTGGGGGGCAATTTAAGGGAGCAGTTACGGAAACCAGGCAAGAGCTAAAGTTGTAGGAGGGTTGCATTAGGAGTTGTGGCCTTTAAGAGGGAAAACAAAGAAAGTACTGCAAATTGGAAAACAAAACAAGTGAACATAGTGGGATTCCACCTTAGAATTTGGATGTAGAAATTTGCAAAAGACCATTTGCTCCCACCCTAACAAGAATGAGCTAGAAAAGCTACAAAACTATCGTTTTTTTTAAAAAAAAAAAAAAAAACCTATCAGAAAACAAAACAAATGAACAAACAAAAAACAAATTCACAGATACAGAGAACAGACTGGTGGTTACCAGGGAGGAAAGGGGTGGGGAGGTAGGCAAAGTGAGTGAAGAGGATCAATTGTATGATGATGGATGATAATGAGACTTTTGGTGATGATCACTTTGTGGTGTATGTGGATGTAGAATTATAATGTTGTACACCAGAAATGTATGAAATGTTATATATCAATTTCACCTCAACTAAAAAAAAAAAATCTCTCATGGAACTCAGGAACCAAAGACATCTAAAGGAACTAAAATCCAAGAAGTAATAAGACATTCTTAGGAAGAAAAAGCCCACAGTGTTTTTATCTCTTATGGATTAGCTATAGAAAGAAGACTGCCATAGAGAGGGATAAAGAGAAACTAGCTGATCATTTAACCATCTTTTAATGTGGGTGTATGGTCTAGTGTGACAGTTTATAATCCAAGGATCAAAAGCCACAGAGTGAGTGTACAACTACTTGCCAACTCTAACCCATGGGCCTTCACATAGTACAAGGATTTGAAGCTCTATAGGCTGTGGTCAGGCAAGAGAGCTCCCTCCCCAGCTATCTCAATGGGTACAAACATCCTCAAGTATGACAGTGGCTAAAAACAGGTTAGGACAGGAAAGACAAAGCAATCTGGGTCTTTACCTAATCCAAAGCAGTGGCTGCCAAAGACTAAGGAATTAGCAGAAGAGAAAAATCTCTTTACAGTATACTGCAAGAGCCCTCCAAAGCTGAGTTAAAACAGCAAGAAAGGGAGAGGACTCATAAGGACATGAGTGAAAGCCAAGGACATGACAGAAGAGCAAAGAACACTCCCCAGCAAAAAAAAAAAGTAACAGCCAAGTTGTAAAGCACATCTGAGGCTGAGAATGCTGGTGACTGAGCTGTAAAGTACAAAGAGATCTGTATGAGGTCTCCTTCCTATAAAAGGAAAATCTTGATTGTGTCCTCAAAAACATTTGAAGCCAATGCTGAATTGAACCTAACTAAACCTGTAACAAATCCTGACCCAGCTCAACTATAGTGCAGACTGACTTAGGTACCCATAGTAGCAGCCTGGCAGAATAAAGGATGTACCCATTTCTGCTGGTAAATATTATTTACTTTACTCTCAGTGTCCTTTTATACACACTACCTGACACACAATCAAAAATTATGAAAGACTTGGATGATCAAAAAAATTTGACCTATGGTCAAAAGAAGAAATGGTCAGTAGAAGCAGAACCAGAGATGATCCAGATATTAGAATTATCAGACAGGTCCTGAAAACTCAAAATGATAAATGTGTTCAAGGATTTAGTGGAAAACATACAGGAGCACACGGAGAATTTCAGCAGAAAGATAAAGATTACTAAGGGGAAAATGAAAATAAAATGAAAAATATAATCAGAGATTTTTGAAAATGTGATTTCAGCAGACTGGACACAACAGAAGAAAAAAGTAAACTTGAAGATAAGTCAAAAACTAAAACACAAAGATGAAAAGTGGAAAAATGGATCAGAGCATTTGATACCTGTGAGACAAAAATCCAGTCGTGTGTGTGTGACTATAGTTCCAGAAGGAAAAGAGAAAGAAAACGGGGCAGAAGAAATATGTAAAGAGAAAATAATGGTCAGGAATTTTCCAAAGTTAGTAAGAGATATCAACGCACAGATCCAAGGAAGATCACCTCCACCATTCTCTACTAGTCAGGAGAACCCAAGCCTGACAAGTTTCAAAGTGAGGGGAAAGCAGACCCACCTCTTGATGCGAGGGTTACAAGTCACACTGCAGAAGAGCACAGAGGATGCTAGGTACTGTAGTGTATCTTTGGAAAATAAAATCTGCCACAGGTAATGTCCTTTTTCCAAATTATGCTTTGATGTTGCACCTTTGTTGACAAATTGCTGTTTTTGAGTGAGAAAAAAAATAGGACATTGGACTGTAGTTCTTCTCAGAGAATTATATTGGAGACTAAAGTAAGAGACTGTTTATTTTGTTAAGTGGAAGAGGAAGTTTTATTTTTATAAAAGAAATTTGTCAGGCTTCCCTGGTGGCGCAGTGGTTGAGAGTCTGCCTGCCAATGCAGCGGACACGGGTTCGTGCCCTGGTCTGGGAAGATCCCACATGCCGCAGAGCAGCTGGGCCCGTGAGCCATGGCCGCTGAGCCTGTGCGTCTGGAGCCTGTGCTCCGCAACGGGAGAGGCCACAGCAGTGAGAGGCCCGCGT
>NW_020175410.1:691333-748851 GCF_003031525.2 Neophocaena asiaeorientalis asiaeorientalis
AAAAAAAAAAAAAAAAAAAAAAAAAAAAAAATTGAGTCTCCTAGAAAACAGCTTTTTAAACTGTTTTTAAATAGGAATAACAAACTAAATCTAATGTTTTACATATAATTTCTTAATCCTTAAATAAATCTTTAATATGAGATGAGTTTCTAACAATTTAGGAGATTGCTATACTCCTTTCTCTTTCTCCTTTGTTTTAAATGTGTTTTGTTTTGTTTTTGATCTAATTCAAACAGAATTCTCATGCATTAGTCCAGATTCTCTGAGAAGCAAACACCAAGACTGGATTAGATGCACAAGAGATTCATTGGGAGAAACATCTGTGAGGGAAAATAGGAAAGGAGCCATAGGAGGCTAGGAGAGCTAAAAGAACACAATTCAGGTCTGACCTCTATGAAGGACAGAGGGAAGGAAGGATAAAAGAGAGGGAGGGATAGAGGGAAGGAGGAAAGGAGGAGGAAAGGAAGGAAGGAGAAAAGGGAGGGAGGAAGGAAGGAAAGTCTTAGACTGCAGTGCACATTTTAAAAGCTTTGGCAAGGAAAGCAGGGAGTCTTCAAGCCAAAGCCAAATGTCAGAGACATCCAGCACACCCTCCTGTAATGAGCCTGCCTTGGTATCTCTGCCACAGTAATTGGCTAGAAACATCAGCACAAATGCCGTGATGAATTTCAGAGTATAGCGTTGGGGCTGGCTTCAGTTATGCTCCCACGAGAGATCTGAGAGGTGTGTTTTCCTGAAAAATAATTGTGACTACATATTCCCCTTCTGTCCTAAAAATATTTCTCTAGTCACATTTCAAACGATCTTTCAATTTTTCAGTCTTCATCATTTTACCATGGAAGGAAATTCTCTCACTTCATCTGGGTAATCTATTGCATGTTTTAACAATCCTTATCTAAAAATTCTTTATTTGTGGCTTAGGTTTAGCTTAACATGATCTTAATTTTTTAAATTCTGTTTTTCTTTTTCTATCAGTTCAGTTTAAGGTCAACATTTCTTTTTTAATAATTCAACACCAAGACTTGATTGTGTTCAACAAATCCTAAGCAAAATTACTCCTAAGGTATTGTACAGAACTTTTAACTATGTTACCAAAAGACTTTCTAGACTTCTCAGAAATATAAACATGAAATTGATAAACATAAAATTGCTCGTGCACAATTTATAGTCAAATATCAGTAATACTGCAAATTTAAATTGCTTCAACTATAGTACACTTTGCTATATCTAAACCCCACTGTATTTTCCTTAGTCAATAAAATATCCTTAAATAAATTAAGCGCCAATTTTTTAAATGTCTCTCAGTGATTTTACTAGAATTGATCCAGTTAAATTATTTATAACGATTTTCTTTTTATTACAAACTTCTTTGTCATCTATTCCTCTGATACTCTTGTGTCTCCAGGGAAATAAAGGAAAGAACTATAGAAACTTTCCTTTGTAATGATTTGCAGCTTTTTGCATTGAATGAAGCTTGAGAAGGGAGTTTCTTGGCCAAGAAGGAGACGAAGGAGCTGATCAATAACTGTCTGTCTCCTTCCGAGTCTATCTCTTGCTCTATTTTCTCTGTTATCCTTTTTGATGTTTTGCCAAACTTTAGCAATTAAATGCAACACATTCATCCCTCCTACAATAATATTCAGACTCCCTTTTGCTATGCAGGATGTTTCACAATTCATGCTAAAAGACCTCAAATCATAATTCATTTTCAGAAAATGTTTTTCTTCTAACCACAAATTAAACTTGAAGTTTTTTATTGCTTTTACTTGCTTTATTTTCCCCTCCATATGATGCCAAGAAGACTAAAACATATAGATATATATGACTATCTTCTCATATATGACACTAAAATCTCAATTCTAAATGTCTGTAAGTGACTATTTTTGGTGGCATATTCAGCTATTACAAAATTACATACAGTTCCAGGGCCTAATGGGCAAATTCAGCTTGATGGCCAGACAAATCCAACCTGATCAGCTGACTTTAAAGAGGTGGGACAATCAGCTTTAGTGACGGGATAATCCTCTTGGCCCTTTGCCTCTTTTGTCTCCACATTCTCCCTTCCAATTTTTCTTTATTCACTATATTAACAATGTACCAGTGAGATTACAATTTAGAGGGAATTGATGCAATTTATTAATGTTCCATCACACCTAAAAAAATCTTTCTGGAAATCTACCCTATTTCAATTCTGAGGCCTGAATGTGTTTCATTTTAAGTGCTGTAGATCAGTATGTGTTGTATTTATTTAGTCCAATGGCTACTTCAGTAAATACATTATTTTTATTTGAAAGCGAATAATTAATAATAATTAATACAAATATATTAGAATGAACAGGAAAAGGTGCAATTAAAGTGGTCAACAGCTTTATAGCTTATTTAAATAAGCTATCATTATGTTTGAGAAAAATGGAAGGAAACCTAGCATTTATAAGGGTGACTAAATGTTCTTAATTTTTATAAAAATGTATCTTTCTGCCTCACCTATAAACAGTTTATGAGATCTAAAAGTGAGATTGATATAGTCTAATGCAGCTTCTGTTGCACTGGAAATCGTCCAAGCTGGAAACAACTCAGATATCCATCAATACTAGAAATGGATAACTAAACCATGGTACACTCACATAGTGGAAACCTATCCCAAACCAAAAATGAACAAAATCCAGCTAACTCAACAATATGGATATGTCTTACCAACGTGGAGTTGAGTGAAAGAAACCCAAACGCAAGAATGTAGATTTTATAATTCCATTTATATAAAACTCAAAACCATAAATTTAATGACAGTATTTAGAGATGACTTAAAAACTATAAATAAAATCGAGGGATCGATAACCATAAATATCAGGTAGTCGTGCATTTGAGGGAGTGTGTGTGGAAACAGTGATTGGGAAAGGGTGAGCGGGGACTCCCCGGGCGCTGACAGTGTTCCTGGATGATCACTTTGGGATTAGACTGTGAAAGAGTTGAGAGCGGGGAGAGAAATACTTACAGCCTAAAGTAGCAGTAATCTGATATTTTAAATTATATAAACAATGGTATTCTAGAAAAAAAATAGTAAAACCGGGCTTCCCTGGAGGCACAGTGGTTGAGAGTCTGCCTGCCGATGCAGGGGACACGGGTTCGTGCCCCAGTCTAGGAGGATCCCACATGCCGCGGAGCGGCTGGGCCCGTGAGCCATGGCCGCTGAGCCTGCGCGCCCGGAGCCTTTGATCCGCAACGGGAGAGGCCACAACAGTGAGAGGCCCGTGTACCGAAAAAAAAAAAAAAAATAGTAAAACCACCTGTGTATTTTTCAAACTTAGTTTCTTGCACAAATTTTTCTTTAAAACAATAACTGTTTATTAAGGAGTACAGTTCGTAAGGTGACTTTTGTCATTTCAACTCAGGGGGTTTTGTATAGTAGCTGTTACTGCCATAAAATGCCAACTGTGTCTTCATGGTATTTTTGGCAATCTACCAGGTACTATTTAGGGCAAAGACACATAATTTTGGGAAATAAAAGTGTGTCTGAGTTAAGTCATATCCTGTTTACAAGTTCAAATATATTGGAACACATTGTTTAGCACTTTCCTAAAATAAAGGAGCATGGTAAATTTTTTGAGACTTTATACAACTGGTCAGAAAATATTTCGTCTCTCTCATTTTATTGAAATTGCCCAGTGTATTGATCTAGGTTGGAAATTATTTCTCCTTAGAAGTTTGAAGGTCTTTATTAAATTCTGTCTTGCAGTGTTGTTGAAAAGTCCAAAGCCGTTATGATTCCTGATACTTAACTCATGACATTTTGTATTTTTTTGATCTTCTCTTTGAAGATTCTATTCTATTCTATTCTCTTTGAAGATTCTATTCTCTTTATAGAATCTTCTCTTTGACCTCAGTGTTCTGAAAATTTGGAGGAACACTTTAAGAAAAAGAATAACAAAGTGCAAAAAATAAAATCTGGTACAAAATTAAGTAATTGTCTAGAATAGGTAAACACAACAAATTATAAATTTTTAAAATGATCAGTCCTAAAACCTCACAAAATCCTGAAAAAAAAAACATAGCTTTTATTAATTTACTGCCTTATATAACTGTATAATACATTTTTTCTTTTTGGCTACTTACTTTGATCTCTTTTTTATGTGGTAAACGTTTTGTAATATTTTCCACAGAGAAAATAGAAAAGTCATTATCTTCTCTCTAGTATGATTGAAATTTATTTATTATCAATAATTTAACTTTTTTTGCTATACAACTTACAGTCACAATGCATTATTGGTAATGTTACATAAATTTGGAGAAACCCCTGATCTCCATTATCTATTTCTGCATAATATATTACATTACCCCTAAATTTGATAGCTTAAAAAATAATCTCTTGGGGCTTCCCTGGTGGCGCAGTGGTTGAGAGTCCGCCTGCCAATGCAGGGGACACGGGTTCGTGCCCCAGTCCAGGAGGATCCCACATGCCGCGGAGCGGCTGGACCCGTGAGCCATGGCCACTGGGCCTGCACATCCGGCGCCTGTGCTCTGCAACGGGAGAGGCCACAACAGTGAGAGGCCCATGTACCGAAAAAAATAAATAAATAAATAATCTCTTTATTCTATCTCATAATTTCATAGGTCAAGAATTTGAGCAGGGCTGAGCTGGCCAATTCTTCTGCTCCCTATAACGTTGATAGGACTCTTAGGTGATATTGAGGTGGCAACCAGGTTGGTCTGCAGAGTCTGTTTTCACATCCTCACCTGCTGGGGTTCAGCTGAGATGTTCTCTCTCTCCACTTAGTTTTGGGGACTATCCACATGGTCTCTGTGTGAATTTACCACATAACGTCTTTGTGCTCTAAGGAACAGAGTGGAAGCTTACGGTCCTCTCAAAGACAGGCCTCAGAACTGGCACAGTATCACTTCTTGTACTCTGGGCAGAGAATTAACTGGTCAGGCCAGATTCCAAGGGAGAGGAAATTAGACCCAATCTCTTGATAGGAGTGTGGAAAAGATTTTTGGGGGGTGTCTTTACTATACCACATTGATTCTATTTTAGTTACCTATTGCTACCTAACAACCACCCCCCACCCAATAAGAGAAGCTTAAAACAATAATTTGATATTATCACCCATGGTTCTCTGGGTTTTCTGGACTCAGTCAGGCATTTCTCACTTGAGGTTTCTCAATCTGTTGCAATCACATGGAGGCTTGAATTGGCAGGACATAAAAGATGGCTTCTCACCAAATGCCTGGAGCCTCAGCTGTCATGGCTGAAATAGGTGGAGGATGCATGCCCTCTCACATGACTAGCTTGAGCTTCCTCACAGAATGGCAATCTTAGGGTAATTGGACTTCTTATACAATGTATTGCTTCCCCTACAGTACATGTTTCAAGAGATCCAGGCAGAAGCTGCAAGACTTCTTAGGACTTAGCCTCAGAATTCACCTACTAAGAATTCATCACTTCTACCACATTGGTCAAAACCAAGCAATATGGCCAACCCAGACTTAAGGGAGGAGATTGTACAAGGGCATGAATACCAGAAGGCATTGGGGGTATCTTTGATGTTAGTGGTCTCACGCTAACAAACTTCTTTCATATATATTCTCTTCCTTTCAAGGCATTTCATAATCTTAAATACTCTTGAATCGACAACTCAGTAAGTTTGCATTGATGTCCATAAGTAGTGACATATTATAGGTTTTATGCAATTGTACCTGATATGAGAAAACGTCCATTTTGATGAGATGCATACAGTTGAGACAGAATCTTCCATTTACAATTTTACATATCTAATGATTGAAAGAATTTTCCACAGACTTCCTTTTGGTTCTGCAAATCACAATCTTTCTCCTCCATGTTCTTTTTGTGCTGGGTTCCATAGGATAAATTCATAACAGGTTCTGATTCTGGCACTGCACCTTTGTGTTTCATGGAGTGGATTAACATGGTAGCAATATGAGTTTTCCTGGAAGACATTCCTACATGAAAATAGCTAAACTATATATGGAATATATATATGGAATATCTGTATATGGAAGTGACTTCAGGCTACATAACTATATCACACTAAACCCAAACTAAATATATCCCTAGCTTAATTCAAATATGTGGACAGCCTCTACAAAGCCACCTGACAGGAGGGAGAAGTGTGACAGAGGAGAAGTTGGAGCAGAGAATGTCAGCTGATTAGGGTTAAAATATCTTATGTTTGCATGTTTTACAGAAACGTTGGACTATTTGAACACATTGCTAGAACGCCTTCCCAAAGCCTTTGTAAGGGCTTATTTACACTCTTTTCCTTCACCTCCAGTCTCGCCAACACTTGAGGATAGCTCTCCTCTGGCTTGCTGCTACAGGCTCTATTAACATGCCTCCTTTCCTCAGATTTTGTCCTGCTTCAATCTACTCCCTAACCTGCAACAAGAATAATCACTCTAAAACATAAATTTGACCTGTTTGTCATTCTAAATTAAAATTCTCAATGGCTCTTTGCCATTTGTCAAATTCCTTAACATGGTTTACAAGGCTTTTCAAAGCCTGGACCTTTCATGCTAATTCATCTCATTGGCCTTTCAAGCATTCTTTAATCCAAGCACACTGAAGTATTTTAATTCCCTGGTATTCTTTTCACTCTGGGCCTTCCTAATTCCTGAGTCTGGGTTAGGTACTCTATTAGATATGGTAGATTATGCTGCAATGAAAATGTGACCCTGAACTTTCATAATTCTAACAAAGGTTTATTCCTCACACATGCAAAACTGAAAGTCAAAACAGCTGTCTTTATGCGTTGACCCAGCAACCCAAGCAGCTTCTATCTTATCACGTCTCGGTGAGGGCCTGCAGAGTGCACACTTGCTTATAAAGCTTTCAGTCATAAGGGGTCCAAACACCTTCTGGTCACAGTCCCTGGGCCAGAATAAACTGAATTGCTGGAATAATTGGTGAGGAACACTAACCAGGTGACATTACCCATCTAAGCTATTCCCATCACACCTTCTACCAACCCCATCATCACTTTTATCACTCCTTTTGCCCAGGTCTTTTCACTTATCTCTCCACCCATTCTTTTTCTTTTTTTTCTTTTTTGAATTTTATTTATTTTTTTGTACAGCAGGTTCTCATTAGTTATCTATTTTATACATGTTAGTGTATATATGTCAATCCTAATCTCCCAATTCATCCCACCACCACCAACCCCCCCATGACTTCCCCCACTTTGTGTCCATACGTTTGTTCTCTACATCTGTGTCTCTATTTCTGCCCTGCAAACCGGTTCATCTGTACCATTTTTCTAGGTTCCACATATATGCATTAATATACGATATTTGTTTCCCTCTTTCTGACTTACTTCAACTCTGTATGACAGTCTCTACATCCATCCACATCTCTGCAAATGACCCAATTTCGTTCCTTTTTGTGGCTGAGTAATACTGCATTGTATATATGTACCACATCTTTATCCATTCATCTGTCGATGGGCATTTAGCTTGCTTCCATGACCTGGCTATTGTAAACAATGCTACAATGAACAGTGGGGTGCATGTGTCTTTTTCAATTATGTTTTTCTCTGGGCATATGTCCAGAAGTGGGATTGCTGGGTCATATGGTAATTCTATTTTTAGTTTTATAAAGAACCTCCATACTGTTCTCCATAGTGGCTGTATCAATTTACATTCCCACCAACAGTGCAAAAGGGTTCCCTTTTCTCCACACCCTCTCCAGCATTTGTTGTTCATAGATTTACTGATGATGCCCATTCTAACTGGTGTGAGGCGATACCTCATTATAGTTCTGATTTGCATTTCTCTAATAATTAGTGATGTTGAGCAGCTTTTCATGTGCTTCTTGGCCATCTGTATGTCTTCTTCGGAGAAATGTCTATTTAGGTCTTCTGCCCATTTTTGGATTGGATTTTTTTTTTGATATTGAGCTGCATGAGCTGCTTGTAAATTCTGGAGATTAATCCTTTGTCAGTTGTTTCATTTGCAAATATTTTCTCCCACTGTAAGGGTTGTCTTCTCATCTTTTTTATGGTTTCCTTTTCTGTGCAAAAGCTTTTAAGTTTCATTAGGTTCCAGTTGTTTATTTTTGTTATTTCCATTTCTCTAGGAGGTGGGTCAAAAAGGACCTTGCTGTGATGTATGTCATAGAGTGTTCTGCCTGTGTTTTCCTCTAAGAGTTTGATAGTGTCTGGCCTTACATTTAGGTCTTAAATCATTTTGAGTTTATTTTGTGTATGGTGTTAGGAAGTGTTCTAATTTCATTCTTTTGCATGTAGCTGAACAGTTTTCCCAGCACCATTTATTGAAGAGGCTGTCTTTTCTTGTATATTCTTGTCTCCTTTATCAAAAATAAGGTGACCATATGTGTGTGGGTTTATCTCTGGGCTTTCTATCCTGTTCCATTGACCTATATTTCTGTTTCTGTGCCAGTACCATATTGTCTTCATTACTGTAGCTTTGTAGTGTAGTCTGAAGTCAGCAAGTCTGATTCCTCCCTCTCCATTTTATTCCCTCAAGACTGCTTTGGCTATTCGGGGTCTTTTATGTCTTCATACAAACTTAAGACTTTTTGTTCTAGTTCTATAAAAAATGCCACTGGTAATCTGATAGAGATTGCATTGAATCTGTAGATTGCTTTGGGTAGTATAGTCATTTTCACAATATTGATTCTTCCAATCCAAGAACATGGTGTATCTCTCCATCTGTTTGTGTCATCTTTAATTTCTTTCATCAGTGTCTTATAGTTTTCTCAGTACAGGTCTTTAACCTCCTTAGATAAGTTTATTCCTAGGTAATTTATTCTTTTTGTTGCAGTGGTGAATGGGATTGTTTCCATAATTTCTCTTTCTGATCTTTTGTTGTTAGTGTATAGGAATGCAAGAGATTTCTGTGAATTAATTTTGTATCCTGCAACTTTACCAAATTCATTGATTGGCTCTAATAGTTTTCTGGTGGCATCTTTAGGATTCTCTATGTATAGTATCATGTCATCTGAAAACAGTGACAGTTTTACTTCTTCTCCAATTTGGATTCCTTTTACTTCCTTTTCTTCTCTGATCACCATGGCTAGGACTTCCAAAACTATGTTGAATAAGAGTGGTGAGAGTGGACATCCTTGTCTTGTTCCTGATCTTAGAGGAAATGCTTTCAATATTTCACCATTGAGAATGATGTTTCCTGTGGGTTTGTCATATATGGCCTTTATTATGTTGAGGTAGGTTCCCTCTATGCCCACTTTCTGGAGAGTTTTTATCATAAATGGGTGTTGAATGTTGTCAAAAAGCTTTTTCTGCATCTATTGAGATGATCATATGGTTTTTGTTCTTCAATTTCTTCACATGGTAGATCACACTGATTGATTTGCCTATATTGAAGAATCCTTGCATCCCTGGGATAAATCCCACTGGATCATGGTGTACGATCCTTTTTCTGTGTTGTTGGATTCTGTTTGCTAGTATTTTGTTGAGGATTTTTGCATCTATGTTCATCAGTGATACTGGTCTGTAATTTTCTTTTTTTGTAGTATCTTTGTCTGGTTTTGGTATCAGGGTTATGGTGGCCTCGTAGAATGAGTTTGGGCATGTTCCTTCCTCTGCAACTTTTTGGAAGAGTTTGAGAAGGATGGGTGTTAGCTCTTTCTAAATGTTTGATAGAATTCACCTGTGAAGCCATCTGGTCCTGGACTTCTGTTTGTTGGAAGATTTTTTATCACAGTTTCAATTTCATTACTTGTGATTGGTCTGTTCATATTTTCTATTTCTTCCTGGTTCAGTCTTGGGAGCTTATACCTTTCTAAGAATTTGTCCATTTCTTCCAGGTTGTCCATTTTATTGGCATAGAGTTGCTTGTAGTAGTCTCATGATGTTTTGTATTTCTGCGGTGTCCATTGTAACTTCTTTTTCACTTCTAATTTTATTGATTTGAGTTCTCTCCCTCTTTTTCTTGATGAGTCTAGCTAAAGGTTTATCAATTTTGTTTATCTTCTCAATGAACCAGCTTTTAGTTTTATTGATCTTTGCTACTGTTTTGTTTCTATTTCTTTTATTTCTGCTCTGATTTGGTCTTTATGATTTCTTTCCTTCTACTAACTTTGCGTTTTGTTTTTTCTTCTTTCTCTAGTTCTTTTAGGTGTCAAGTTAAATTGTTTATTTGAGATTTTTCTTGTTTCTTGAGGTAGATTTGTATTGCTATAAACTTCTCTCTTAGAACTACTTTTGCTGCATCCCACAGGTTTTGTTTTTTGTTTTTTTGTGTTTTTTTGTGGTACACGGGCCTTTCAGTGTTGTGGCCTCTACCATTGGGGAGCACAGGCTCCGGACGCACAGGCTCAGCGGCCATGGCTCACGGACCCAGCCACTCCGCAGTATGTGAGATCTTCCCGGACCAGGGCATGAACCCATGTCCCCTGCTTTGGCAGGTGGACTCTCAACCACTGCACCACCTGGGAAGCCCCCATCCCATAGGTTTTGGGTCATCATGTTTTCACTACCATTTGTCTCTAGGTATTTTTTGATTTCCTATTTGATTTATTCAGTGATCTCTTGGTTATTTAGTAATGTATTGTTAAGCCTCCGTATGTTTGTATTTTTTACGGTTTTTTCCCTGTAACTGATTTCTAATCTCATAGCACTGTGGTCGAAAAAGATGCTTGATATGATTTCAATTTTCTTAAATTTACCAAGGCTTGATTTGTGACCCAAGATGTGATCTATCCTGGAGAATGTTCTATGTGCACTTGAGAAGAAAGTGTAATCTGCTGTTTTTGGATGGAATGTCCTATAAATATCAATTAAGTCCATCTTGTTTAATGTCATTTAAAGCTTGTATTTCCTTATTTTCATTTTGGTCAATCTGTCCATTGGTATAAGTGGGGTGTTAAAGTCCCCCACTATTATTGTGTTACTGTTGATTTCCTCTTTTATAGCTGTTAGCAGTTGCCTTATGTATTGAGGTGCTATGTTGGGTGCATATATATTTATAATTGTTATATCTTCTTCTTGGATTGATCCCTTGATCATTATGTAGTGTCCTTCCTTGTCTCTTGTAACATTCTTTATTTTAAAGTCTATTTTATCTGATACGAGTTTTGCTACTCCAGCTTTCTTTTGATTTCCATTTGCATGGAATATCTTTTTCCATCCCCTCACTTTCTGTCTGTATGTGTCCCTAGGTCTGAAGTGGGTCTCTCGTAGATGGCATATATATGGGTCTTGTTTATTTATCTATTCAGCGAGCCTGTGTCTTTTGTTGTAGCATTCAATCCATTCACGTTTAAGGTAATTATTGATAGGTATGTTCCTATGACCATTTTCTTAATTGTTTTGGGTTTGTAGGTCTTTTTCTTCTCTTGTGTTTCCCACTTAGAGAAGTTCCTTTAGCATTTGTTGTAGAGCTGGTTTGGTGGTGCTGAATTCTCTTAGCTTTTGCTTGTCTGTAAAGCTTTTGATTTCTCCATCAAATCTGAATGAGATCCTTGCCGGGTAAAGTACTCTTGGTTGTAGGTTCTTCCCTTTCATCACTTTAAATGTATCATGCCACTCCCTTCTGGCTGGTAGAGTTTCTGCTGAGAAATCAGCTGTTAACCTTATGGGAGTTCCCTTGTATGTTATTTGTCATTTTTCCCTTGTTTCTTTCAATAATTTTTCTTTGTAATTTTTGTCAGTTTTATTACTATGTGTCTCAGTGTGTTTCTCCTTGGGTTTATCCTGCCTGGGACTCTCTGCACTTCCTGGACTTGGGTGACTATTTCCTCTCCCATGTTAGGGAAGTTTTTGACTATAATCTCTTCAAATATTTTCTCGGGTCCTTTCTCTCTCTCTTCTCCTTCTGGGACCCCTATAATGCGAATGTTGTTGCATTTAATGTTGTCCCAGAGGTCTCTTAGGCTGTCTTCATTTCTTTTCATTCTTTTTTCTTTATTCTTTTCCGTGGCAGTGAATTCCACCATTCTGTCTTCCAGGTCACTTATCCGTTCTTCTGCCTCAGGTATTCTGCTATTGATTCCTTCTAGTGTATTTTTCATTTTAGTTATTGTATTGTTCATCTCTGTTTGTTTGTTCTTTAATTCTTCTAGGTCTTTGTTAAACATTTCTTGCATCTTCTCGATCTTTGCCTCCATTCTTTTTCCGAGGTCCTGGATCATCTTCACTATCATTATTCTGAATTCTTTTTCTGGAAGGTTGCCTATCTCCACCTCATTTAGTTGTTTTTCCTAGGTTTTATCTTGTTTCTTCATCTGGTACAAAGTCCCCTGCCTTTTCATTGTGTCTATCTTTCTGTGAATGTGGTTTTCCTTCCATAGGCTGCAGAATTGTAGCTCTTCTTGCTTCTGCTGTCTGCCCCCTGGTGGATGAGGCTATCTAAGAGGCTTGTGCAAGCTTCCTGATGGGAGGGACTGGTAGTGGGTAGAGCTGCATGTTGCTCTGGTGGGCAGAGCTCAGTAAAACTTTAAGCCACTTGTCTGCTGATGGGTGGGGCTGGGTTCCCTCCCTGTTGGTTGTTTGGCCTGAGGCAACCCAGCACTGGAGCCTATCTGGGCTCTTTGGTGGGGCTAATGGCAGACTCTGGGAGGGCTCACACCAAGGTATATTTCTCAGAACTTTTGCTGCCAGCGTCCTTGTCCCCACAGTGAGACACAGCCACCACCCACCTCTGCAGGAGACCCTCCAACACTAGCAGGTAGGTCTGGTTCAGTCTCCTATGGGGTCACTGCTCCTTCCCCTGGATCCCAATGCACACACTACTTTGTGTGTGCCCTCCAAGAGTGGAGTCTGTTGAACTCCTGCAATCAAATACCACTAGCCTCCGAAGCCTGATTCTCTAGGAATTCCTCCTCCCGTTGCCGGACCCCCAGGTTGGGAAGCCTGACGTGGGGCTCAGAACCTTCACTCTAGTGCGTGGACTTCTGTGGTATAAGTGTTCTCCAGTTTGTGAGTCACCCACCCAGCGGTTATGGGATTTGATTTTATTGTGATTGCTCCCCTTCTACCGTCTCATTGCGGCTTCTCCTTTGTGTTTGGATGTGGGGTATCGTTTTTGGTGAGTTCCAGTGTCTTCCTGTCGATGATTGTTCAGCAGTAAGTTGTGATCCTGGTGCTCTCGCAAGAGGGAGTGCTCTCTACCCATTCTTAATATATAATAACTTCTGTGAGAACAAGAAGCATGTTAGTAAGCTTTAACATTTTGTTCTCTCCTAGTACCTAGCAAATTCTAGGCATTCAATGAATGTTTATCGAATGAATGAATAAATGCATTTACACTATCATATGTTTATTATGAGGCTCCTATCCCCAACTTTCCATAATCACTTGAATAAATTATAAACTATAAGACTCCGTTATATACATTCCTTCATTTTTTTTTATTATACTCCAATGAGATCATTATGGTTTCCTATGTTATTAACATCATTTTAAAGATCACAAAGTTGAGGCTTAGGGATCACAAGGGATTTGCTACTGGTCACACAGCAGAATTGCTCCTTCCTAATTCCAGGTCCCATTCTATATCTAGGCACAAAAGTGTTCACTTTTTTGAGCAGGCCTGAGTTACTCAAACCCTGCACATTGCAAAGAGAGGCCAGTCTTTAGAACTGCCCTTGGCCAGTTCCTGGGAGATGAGCTGAGCCCTGGCATATTCTACCTGATAAGTGCTTTGTATGCCTGTGGCCTTAGGCCATGCTGTTCTTGTGGTGAATGCCTGTTTTGCTCTGGCAGGGGTTGGGGGGACTGGAGTCTGAGTTGTGGTCACTCACACAGGGCTGCATGCCTACCTGACTGATCCCCAAGAAAAACCATCAAGGCTAATGGGAGCTTCTATGGTTTGCAACATTTTGCATGTGTTGTCACACATCACTGCTGGGAGAATTAAGCATGCCCCCATGTGACCCTACTGGGAGGGAACACCTGGAAGCTTATACCTGATTACTCCTGGACCTCTCCCCATGCATCTTTTCCCTCTGCTGATCTTAATCTGTGTGCTCTCACTGTAATAACTTGTAACCATGCATTTAACAGCTTTTCAGAGTCCTTCTAGTGACTCACTGAGACAGGGTGGATTTGGGGACCCCTGGCACAATATCTAATACACCATGCTACCTGCCTTGCCAGGTTCTAAAGCACGTTCATTGTAAACCTAGATTTTCAGTTGGAAAAGAAATGCTTTTTATAATTAACTTCTTTATAATAAAATATTCCCATGCTATTTTCAGAGATACATAGTTTGAGATTTGAAGTTTGTTATAAGAACTCACCAGATAGCACACAAGAGAGTTTTAAATCATTTCATGTGTTTCTTGGCAAGCATCAAGTATTAAGACAAAAATGCAGTAAATTACTTTATGCTGTAAAAAGTAAGACTGATTATTGCCTCATCTTTTTAGAAAATCATAGGAAATACAACTATTATATTCATAGAAGTGGTTTTGACATGTGGCATTATATAAATACCACTTATTTGGGAGTCTATAAATCTTGTTTAGCCATGGGTTAGGCCTTGGGTAAGTCTGACCGTACAGTTTACTCGTCTATAGCCTGAAGTGATACCACTTTTCCAATATCTCATTTAATCAGAGTGAGGAGGAAAAGAGATAAAACATATGAAACAAATCTGGAATCATTAAAGTGGTATGTGAATGTAAAACATTATTTTATGTTCTCAACTTAATGGCAACAAAGCAGTATTTTCAAGGTAGCTCATTTGTGCTCTTAAGAAACTGCTTTTAAGTGAACTCTCTTCTAGTAATTACTTGAATTCTTAACCATAAGACTCATATTTAAAACTTTAACCATTTTACCCATAAAAGTAACATATACTTATGTTGTTAGCCTATAGGCCAAGTGGCAGGGCTAGGTAAGGAAAGGCATGTTTTATATATTAATTTATAGCTCCGAAAGATAATAAGGTTGGACCATAAAGAGAAAATGTTGTAATAAAGCAGTGGCCAACCCCCACAAATATAAATATTACTTTATAAATACGAGAAAAAAGCACTTAAACTTATAATAGGGCTTGAATAATGCCAGATGTGATCCAATAATGTGACATAATAAGTCAATCAGGATAAGCTAGGTTATGATGTTGTCATGTTAACCCTGAAACCTCATGCGTTAACACAGCTGAAGTTTATTCCTTGCTTATGCTGTTTCATCAGAGATAGCAGAGCCTTCTGCTTTGTGTTGCCACTGGATTCGGGATGACAGAAGCTCCCTTATCTAGTGATGTGACTATTCTCAATACAAGGCTTCTAGGCTTGTCATATCCTGGGAAGAGGAAGGGAGAAAAGCAAACTTGCACCTGTTCTTAAATGTCCCAGTCACTCCATATAGCTCATTTTCTGAGGTAATTGGTGCAAGAGACTGTGAAGTCTTCCAGAGAATGAACTGCAGTCAGCACCATTCATCTCTACCACAGTAGAGATGTGTCACAGGGTGATGAATCATTCCTATAAGATAATAACAGTGTGAGAAACTATGCAAAGCGTGCGAACCCTGAGTCTTCTCTAGCACCTAGTAACACTAGCTCACGGGTGCCTTGGCAGGTTATACCTTGTAAAATTTTACGTAACAGACACGTCTTGGCCTATTCAACACACTGTGCCTTGGTACCTACCCAGTACCCATTTACTCCAGCTACCTTCTCCCGTGCTGAAAGTATACACTGTTTCCCAGTAACACATGTGATGCAGAGGAAGGGGAATTTCACTCTATCTACAAGGCTGGTTCTTTGCTAGTTTAGTGGCCTTCCTTGACCACAGGCTTCGCTTCAGGTGTATATATGCGAACAAAGTGGTCTGATAAAGGAGAATCTCAGGAGTCTTACTTGAAATACCGGGGCAAAAGTTGCTTCTCATAGTAGGCAGTTTTAAAGCATGGCACATGCCATGATAAGGGAAACCAGTCTAAGGATTATGATAACACAAAGAAGGCACAACCAACAGAATAAAAGAGAAATGAAATCAGAGCCACTGGGCTTAGCCAATCATGAAGCCCTGTCCTTCCTCTAAACTTGCACAGGAGCTAACGTATGTCTTCATAAGGCCACTGAGTCAGGTATTTATTATGTGCAGCCAAAGATATTTTAACAGATTAAATATCTAAATTCCAAAAATACCTGCAGATCTACAATGTACACAATTATTTCAAAAATATGCAGAGGTGACCAAAGAAACATCACTCAAAAGTCTGGATAAAACTAAGTTTACATGAGAGCACCCGTGTCTGTGATCCTAAATGAGTTAAAATGAATAACTCTACAGGAACACTGTAGTGAGTCCCATTGCGTTACAGTTCTCCAGAGAAACAGACGCAACAGGACCAAAAGAGAGAGAGAGGCATTGGGAATTTATTTATAGGAATTGGCTTACAAAATTATGGAGGCTGAGAAGCCTCATCATTTGATGTCTGAAAGCTGGAGAACCAGGGAAAACAGTTGTGTAATTTAATTCAAGTCTGACGGCCTGAGAACCAGGGGAACCAGTAGTGTAAGTCTGAGTCCAAAGACCCGAAAATCAGAAGGGGGCCGGTGATTCAAGTCCAGGTCTCAATCTGAAAGCCAGAGAACCAGGGGCACTGATGTCCAAGGGCAGAAGGATGTCTGAGCTCAGGCAAAGAGAGCAAACTCGACCTTCCTCTGCATTTTTGCTCTACACAGTCCCTCAAGCAATTGGATGGCACCCACCCACATTGGTGAGGGTGACCTTCTTTACATCCTCACAGACATGCCCAGAAATGGTGTTTTACCAGCTATCTGGGCATCCCTTAGAGTAGTCAATTTGACACATAAAATTAACCATCACACCCACGGAGTAAAATAATCTCTCAAACTTGCTCAGCTCAGACACACTTCTTTTCTCTTTTTAGCTTTTGCCATTGACTTTAGAAGATTTCCTTCTTTTCTTCTTTCAAATTCCTCAGATATCAGTAGACCATCCCCCACCTCAGCAATCTCCGTCTCAGGCCACAATATTTAAGAAGTGCACATATGACTTTTACAAGTGACACCTACCAACTGCCCATGCTTTACACAAAAGGCTAATTTAACATTAACTGAAATCTATCACTAGCAAACAAAAATTTCAGTAAGAAGGAGTTACAATTAGCTGAACGTTATCTTTAAAATATGGCTACTACATCATGGTGTAAATCGTTGGGGAAATAGAATTAAAAACAAAATCATCTCCCAACTCAGAAATCCTCTCCACAAAGACAGTAGAGAAAGAAACACCTTTTTTTTTTTTTAATTGCATAAGCATTAAATCCCTCTAAGAGGCTGCAAGAACAGAGAGGAATCTTATGCTTTTATATAGCCAAGCAGATAAAACTCACCTTATACATGTTAAAAAAATAACTAATAACTAGTTCTCAAGTAAGAGGACTTGACAGCACCATTTGTCACACACACATAGTTCATCCTTACTTTACCCGGTAATTAGGTAACCATCTATATTAGCTAGCTGGCTTTACCAAGAAAAAAAACAAAATTCTCAGATCTTTATGACAGGAGGTAGTTCTGCAACTTAGAACAAAGCACCCACCTAAATTAGTGTACTACCATTCCCCAGAAACTGGGAGAGAGGGGTGCTATCTCCCTTGATGTTCATATTCAGAGAGATGGCTCCCAGGTTCTTGAGAAACATATTCTTGGGTCACAAAGCTGACCAAATGCCAATGTCATCCTCAAAAGGATTTATGTACATTTCAAAAACAGAAGAAAGTACTTCCAATTATAAGTTTTCTAAAATAAATGCTCCAAGAAAAAGAGAGGGAGGAAAACTCTTCCCTTATTGTCAACAGGGAGAATCCAACCTCTTAATTTTGAGTTATACTTGTCCTTACATGCTGCACACATGTGGACAATGAAGTGGGTGAAATTTCATCCAGCACATATTTCTAAGACTACCTACTATGCGCCAGGCATGTGCTAAGCAGGTCTGAAATCCTTCGTCCTTTTTCTAAAATAAGGAAGCTCTGAAATTAGCAAAGTTTTTTATCAGTCTGATGCTGAGATTCTTTTAGTAGCAAAATTTGACCAAAAATATCATGAGACTAAGTATCAATTTAACCTTCATTTACTCCACTTGATATAAATAAATCCTGATACATTTTACTGAGAATTATTAATGTGTTTGAATACTGGATAATATCCCAGACTCTGCTTGGTTAGTTTCAGTTATTGTTTTACTTTGATTTTTAAGTGAAACAAACATCAAAACGTAGGGCAGTGGGAGGAGAGAGATTAGCAATATATACATATAAATTGCATTAAATATTTTTTTCATTCTGCATTATAGCCAATTAACGGAGGTCAAAGAAGTAGAAAGAAAAAGAGCAAGAGAAAGTAGATTGAAGGAAAGGGAAAATGCAAGCAACATATATACATATGAGGGCAAGGATCACGTTTGTTTTATTTTCTGTTGAATATCCAGAATTTAGTCCAGAGCCTAATACAAAGTGGAAGCTCAAACAATATTTGCTTTATGAGAGGCACAGGAGGAAGGACGGCCGGATGAGCACAGAAAATAGAGAAAGACAAACAATCGTAGAATAACCACCAAGGGAAAGGAAACAAAGCGCATATTCCTAAAACTGTAACGGTTCGAGGGGAGAGAGAGGAAAAGAGAGAGAACAGAGATAGAGACAGGAAGGAAACAGGGAGACCAGGAGCCTCTGAACTATTAGCGTGGTGACAGCTCTTTGGTACAGAGAGAGACTTCAGAGGTCTGTTATCTTTGATCTTTGAAATGCTAATTCACGGATTAAAGACTTTCCAGAACTTATTATTTATACTTAACTTTTTAGAGGAGGCCTCTGAAAGGGCAGGCCACAGCAACTCCCCAGGTGGGAAATGATGCTTTTGGTTGCCCTGACAGTGACTAAAGAACCAGGGTGATGAGGTGAAGCCCTGTCAAGGTCTGAGGCCATAGATCTCTTCTTTAGAATGAGTAAAAGGTTATCCAGCATCTGAAATGTTTACATTTGAAAAGAGATGTTACACAGTATTGCAATAACATTGTTCTTTTCCACATGATCCTTTTTGTTTGGTAATGTCATCCAGGGTCATTCATTCTGTAACTATTAGGGACCTCTGACTATTAGTTATTCAGAAGATCCCTGAACTTTCAAGTTGTTCCGCTGATGATATCTTTTAGATTTTTCATTGTAAAATTTTGTTGTTCTTGTTCAACCCCAAGAGATTTCATCTAGGCAATAAGGAAAAGCAAGAACAGGGTACAGGGCTATATAGACAAAAGGAAGGGTCTGTGAGGAAGGGAAGTCCATAATCAGTTAAGTTGACACTGAGTCCCCTAAAACCGAGTTCCTCTGCCGAGTATAAGATGAACCTCTCTATCCAAAACTTTATTCCCTTTCTTGTCCCTCCCTTGTTGCCCTCAGGATTGAGAAGCATCAAAGAAAAAGGGGGGATTGAAACTGAGCAGGACCCTGAGGGGCCCTCCTGGGTACAAAAGCCTCTCCATGCCTGCCATTTCTTGTTTGTAGAAAAAGGCTTTAGTCTCTGAGGCCTTCCCTGAGTTCCAAAGAGCAGACTCAAGCAGTTACTAATTAGGGAAGTGAGGGACTGCAGAAACAAAGGAAAAGCAGTTAAAGAAGAAAAGTAATGACAATAGTTTAGTTATAAACATTCTTAGTTCCTCCTCAAAGGAAATGCATAACAATCTGACACACATATTTGAGTTGTTCTGCTGGAAATCAAGACCCCTGGTGGGGACCAGAAGATTGATTAAGACTCCTCAAACATCACCCTGTTATCCCACTGCCAACCAATCAGAAGAAAGCCACACACCCTGTAGCCCTCACCCCAAACACTGCCTTTAAAATTCTTCCCTGAAAGCCATCGAGGAGTTTGGGTCTTTGGAAGGCGAGCTTCCCGTACTCCTTGGCACATTGCAAATAAATACTGTACTTTCCTTCACCACAGCCTGCTGTCAGTCAGTTGGCTTTGCTGCACAGCAGGCAAGTGGACCCAAGGTTGCTTCAGTAGCAATGTCAGCACAAAGATTCCTAAGAACAAGATAAAATTTGGAGATAGGGCAAAAAGCAACAATTTAATTTTAGCTTTATCCTCATCTCAGCCAGGAAGTTTAGTCCTGGTTGCCCTTGAAATCATTTGAGGAAGTTTTAAAAAATATGGTTGGATTTCTTGGCCTCACTTCCACACAGTTTGATTCAATGGCTTCAGAGTAGGTCCTGCACATCTCATATTACACACACAGACACACACACACACACACACACACGCACACAACACTCACTTTGCACCTGAATTACCAGGACAGTCTCTGAGCCAGTTTTCCTTCTTCCACTCTTTTTCTCATACAATTCATGCTCCACATAAATTTGTTTACGACACACTCTTGCTGAAATGCTTAAGATCTTTCTTAGAATGGTCCAGAATTGTCTTTGCCTTTTACTACATGGACATTTCTAAAGTTCCTCCACTATTATATTAGCTATTTAAAGTTTCTATTTAATTTGAATAGTTGAATCTTTTCTGCTTCAGAGGTTACTCACAGAAATATATAATAAAATGCTTCTGCTAGTCTTGTTCTGGCCCAAAAATATATGCCAGGTATTAAAACCATCAAAGAGCAATCTACACTTTTTTGGCAGTCATCCAATCATCTAATTACCAATCGAAGAACAATCTACTTTTTTACAGTCATCAGTCAAAAAAATTGAGATCATAGTACCTAGAACTGTGAAGGAAGACAGCACGGACATAATTTTCTTCAGCCGCTTGGCACTGATATAGTTAACTAAGTTCTAGGACTCACCATGGAAATTTCTGAGGACTTCCAAAGGCATTACCCAACAGAAATACCCCAAACCCTCATCCTTCCAGGCATCTGATACCATGAACTTATTTTTCTGCACGAGGAGCTGCACTTTTCAAGTTATTTAGCACCTCCACTCAGCAAATACTGCAAAGGAAGCAGTCTTAGGGCAATGGACCAATAGAGTCATCCACAATTTGGAAACCATTTTCTGGTCCCATAGGGAGTCCTAGAGAATGAGACTCAGGTCATAAAGCACCGGTAGGCACCAAGTGCCACACCAGTGCAGGCACCATTATTCCTCCAAGGTCCCCAGTAGCAAGCTGGGTCTCTTGGCTTAACCTCCTGGGGTAGCCCTACTGGTAAATAGGTAAAAGTATAAAGAAAAAGAATAAATTATTTATTGTTTTTTTTTAATTTATTGAACATAAGCAAAAGATTTATTCCCATTCCTTTTCTTAACATTTAAAATGAACTATTATCAGTATGTACATGATCATAACCCATTATTACAACATAAATCTCTATTATTAAAAGAATCTCATCTTGTTGTTAACATTATTATTATTACAACTAATATGTAATGAGGGCTCATTATGTGCTGACAATGTGTTAAGGATACTACATTGATTATCTCAACTAATTGTCACTAAAGTTTTGTGAGAAGCTGGGTAATTTGCATAATCTTGTGTATGAGAGGACCTATATTATGAAATAAATTTCATCTCACTCAACGGTGACAGCAACCGTATGAGAAGTTAATAAACTTCTGTAATAGGGACTACAATAACTACAGTAAAGGAAGGTTGGGAAATATTTGTGGAAAAGTAATAATTGTGGTAAAACCTTTGACAAATAAGAGCAGAATAGTTTGTTTTGATGTATTTGGTAAGGAAAGCCAACAGATCTTAAACAGAATATAAGATTAGAGACCTTTAAGATGGCATTGATATTCTAGAGTATCAGTCATAATAAACAGCAACTTACACTTGCAAAACACAATTTATTCCATTCTACATAATTCTCAAAACACTAGATAGAAAAGTTAAGGATAAAATCCTAACTAAGAGTCTGTTAAAGAATCAAAACAATAAATAAATAAGAATCTCACCAATGAGTTAGAAATTCTTCTTTACTTGTCTATTTAAGAAAAAAACCTCATTGAGATAATATATTTAAATATACAGTTGACCCTTGAACAATGCAGTGGTTAGAAGTGCCAACCCCCTGTGAAATCAAAAATCCAAGTATTATCTCTGTCTCAAAAACAAAGAAAGTAACCAATGATTCACCCAAGGGCAGGAAGCTTAAACAGTTTGAATAGAATCAGGACTCAAATCCTAGTACTTTTGGATCCCACATATTGTGATCTCTAATCCAACACAGGGTTTTCTCCCCACACTCTGTTTAAAGAGCTGTAAAATGAAAATACAAGTACTATATTTATTGAAAAGAATCCAGATATAAGTGGGCCTATGCAATTCAAACCCACGTCGTTCAAGGGTCAACTTTAAAATGACGACATACTTCAAAGAGCCAGCCTTTCAGATATAGAAATTCTAAGGATAATTTTCATTTTTAAGTTTTTTATAAAAATAATGATAGACTTGTAAAATAAACTTACTAAAATTTGTATTTTGAAATTTATGCATATTCTTTAAGGGTGTTATAGCATTTAAATATCCACACCTAAAAGTCACACATGGTTTATTATCTGTAAAAATTTGGATGAGTAATTTAGCTTTGCTAATCTGGTTCATCAGCTGTAAAGTCAGACTAATAATAGTTTTACCCTGCAGGGTTGTTTTGAAGATAAAATGAAAATTGATTATTTGGCCTTAGGGTATAAGTATAATTACTGAAATGACAATTATATTTGCCTACTCACATTTACAGAAGCCTGTGTACTTATTTGATTACTATGTGCTTTAATTTCGCAAATGTTTAAATTAGCTTTGAGTGGCAAGATTCCCAATACTGAAGCACTTTAGAACACAGTATTACACTCAAATTTAAAAGTATTTGCTTTATTCATCTGTCTCTAAAAACAATTTCTGATCAATTTTAGGATGCTCACAAATTTGAAATTTAATTATAACTATCTTCAATGTTTTAAAAGAAATTTTTATGTCATCTTGATTTCAGACACTCAGCAGAGCTGTTTGTGCTCCATATTCAACTTGGAGTTCCATGTGGGTTACCTAGTATATTAGTTGGTGTCTTAGCTCAGGCTGCTATAGCAAAATGCCATAGACTGGGTGGCTTAAAAAACAGATATTTATTTTTTCACAGATCTGAGGCTTGGAAGTCCAAGATCAGGGTGCCAGCATCATTGGGTTCTGGTGAAGGAATTTCTTCCTGCCTTGCTGATGGCTACCTTCTTGCTGTATCCTCATAGGGCAGAGAGAGAGAACGAGAGAGTGCAAGCTCTCTGATGGCTCTTTTTATGAGGACACTAATTCCAACTCAGGGCCCCATCATCATGATCTCATCTAAACCTAATGACCTCCCAAAGGCCCTATTTCCAAATACCCTCACAATGGAGATTATGGCTTCAACATATGAATTTTGAGAGATACAAGCATTCAGTTCATAACATTTGGCTAGGGCTGCCATGACAAACTACCACAAGCAGGGTGGCTTACACAACAGAAATTTATTGTCTCACAGTTATGTAGGCTGGAAGTCTGAAATCAATGTCGGTAGGGTTGGTTTCTGCTGAGAGCAGCACAGGGCAATCTGTCCCATGCCACTGTTACAGCTTCTGGTGGTTTGCTGGCAACCTCTGGCATTCCTTGGCATCCCTCTGTGTGCGTCTCTGTATCCAATATTCCCCTTCTAATGAGGACACCACTCATATTGGATTAGGAGCCTATCCTACTCCGGAATGAACTCATCTTAACTAATTACATCTGCAATGATCCTATTTCAGATAAGGTCATATTCTAAGGTACTGGGGATTAAGACACCAACATATGAATAAGGGGGGCACAATTCAATACATAATGCTTAGTTACCTTTACTATCTGTAAAACTTAGATAAAGATATGAAACATATTATTTAGTTCCTAAGTAGTCATAGGATATATTGATTTTTCACATTAATATATTATTTAATACATTACATGGCCTATGTTTGAAGTATTGGCCGTATTGAAATAAAATTCTGAGCTTTGTGAACAAAAAGAAACATTCATTTACAAAAAGAAACTAAATCCTAAGTGTCATCAGAGAACACTTTACCAAATCAAATTGGCAATTTGCTCAGTTTCCTGATACAGTACTTTTAGTGTTTAAAAGTGTTTTCTCAATTAGCTATTAAAAAGCATTTAATTTTGCAAAAAGCAGCTTTCACTTCAGACCCTTAATTAAAAGTCACTATTCAATTATTTATGTACCACTCAGGGTATCAAATCATTTAGAAGGAATAGCAAGTAACATTTTACAGATTTGGGCTCATTGACACTCAGGGTACATTTAAAATACGATTATGACTTTCCTTCTTTGGGTTTGTATCTGTTAGCCTTTAGAGAAAGCTGCCAGCTAATGCGTTCTCTGATGAGATCAAAAGCTAGAAATATGTTGAATACTCAAAAGTCCAGAGAAATATGAAGCTCAAAAAGTTTTACCAGCTTACAGGAGAACAATTAGGTTGATACATTTTAAGAGCTAAGTAATAATCACGCTGAAAGAAAGAAGACTCAGTTATGTAACGCAGCAGGACATCTGTAGCTCCTTGGTGACCAAGCAGGCTCTGGGGGTGTTAGACTCCTCACTGGTGACATCCAGCCCTGGCCAGCTGACTTAGGGGCTTCTGAAGCAAGAGGAGTTTAAGGATGTGTCCCTGGTTCTCCCAAACAATGAGCTACCGAGGGTGACACTGCCCATCATGGACAAGTTGTCCAGGGAGGAGCTATAGGAGCTGTATCCCAGGTGGAAGCAAGTCAAATAGTTTCAGGTGACACCCAGAGGCATAGTAGGGGCTCTGCCCAAGTACAGCTTCAAACAGCAAACCTGATCTCTGTTTTACATTCACAGGATCCCAAAACTCTTCGTTCAGTTTTAAGTTTTAATATCTTCAGTAGTATAGATGTTACAAATTTATAAAGTGAGCATGATTTGGTAGACTATTTATCTGTACTTATTTAGTTTTTAAATATTTGAAAAATTAATTTTTTTTAGTCACTCTGAAGATGGCAGACACTGATTAAAACAAAAAATTAAATTAGAAATGTATTATTTGACCGACAAACATATGAAAAATGCTCATCACTAATCATTAGGAAGAAGCAAAATCAAAACCACAATGAGATATCATCACCTCACATACATTAGGATGGCTAATACTATCAAAAAATAGAAAATAACCAGTATTGGCAAGGATGTGGAGTAATTAGAACGCTTGTGCCCTGTTGGTGGGAATGCAAAATGGTGCAGCCAATAGAGAAAACAGTATGGCGTTTCCTCGAAAGATTAAAAATAGAATGGCTATGTGATCCAGCAATTTTGTTTCTAGATATATATCCAAAAGAATTGAGAGCAGAGTCTCGAAAAGATATTCATACTTTCATGTTCATAGCAGCATTAATGACAATAACCAAAAGGTGGAAGCAACTCAGATGTCCATCAATGGATGAGTTGATAAACAAAATGTGGTTATATACATATTATAACATTATTCTGCCTTGAAAGGGAAGGAAATTCTGACACATGCTACAGTGTGGATGAACCTTAAGGACATTATGCTAAGTGAAATAAACCAGTCACAAAAAGACAAATATTGAATTATTTCCTTACTGTGAGATATCTAGGGTAGTCAAATTCATCGAAATAGAAAGTGTACGGGTAGCTGTCAGGGACTGTGGAAAAGAGCAAATGGGCACTTGTTGTTTAATGGGTATAGAGTTTGTTTCGGCAAGATGAAAAAGTCCTGGAAATTGGTTGCACAACTATGTGAATACACTTAATACTACTTAACTGTACATTAAGAAATGGTTAAAATGGTAAATTTTGTGTTATGGGATTTTTACCACAATAAAAAAGTTATTACTCAAAGTTTCTCAAAACCGCATGATGTGGTAAATGTAAATAATTTATATTTTCAATTTTTTTTTATTTTGAACCATTTATACTTCTGAGATTATTGAAACTTAAGAATATCTTAGACTTTGGAGATACCCTATGTTTTGGGTCTTCCTTCCATTTATGGCTGATGGTATTCACTACTAAGTTTAGTTTAGCCAAAGTGTTACCGTGATAAAAATCCATGTCATAAATAAAAGCTTCAATATTATTTTGAAATACTTGATATTTCCAAAATTTGTATGGATTTGAAATCCATTTGCATTATCACAGAACTTTCAGTATTTCATTTGGCAATGAAAGAAGTGAAGTACCATCAGATCCTAAAATATAATTTCAAATATGTATTTTAGAATAGTTGCAAGAACAGTTAAAATCTCTTCACTTTTAATTATGAAAAATTTCAAATATATAAAAGAAGAACAGAGATGCTGGGATAACTGGAGACTTATGTTCAAGATCCAATAGCACACTATCCGAAGAATTGATAGAAGAATCAGAAGACTCAAAAGTACTATGTTACTGAGGAATAGAGAATTTTAAGTTGTTAAAAAATAACTGCTTTTTAAAATGAAAATGAACTGCTATTAAAATCAAAAATCAAATAAAAAAGTGTTTACTTGCAAAATCAACTTTCACAAATAAAAAGTCCATGAGATAGCCTTCTAATTTAAATTTTTCTTGTCATTCCTTTTTTTTTTTTTTTGGCTGAGTTGCTTTTGCAAGATCAGTGAAGTCATAGCAGTTATCAGGAGGCTGGTGAATAAATCCATCCTCCTAAAAACAAACATTGTCTACAACTTTAAGTGAACAAGCTGTTCTCCAAAGCAAATATTTTCACGAACACCATTTTCCATGAAACAAAACAATTCTAGGGTCAACAATGCTTAGGGAATCTCTAATAAAACAAATATAAAATATGAATATAAAAAGTTAGAAAATTGAAATATTAGGGGAAATTTCCTTCCCCTTTTAGTACAAAGATATTCACTTTAGGATGATAAGGAACAGACTAAACGTAGATTTAACTTACTTTTTATGGTAAATAAAGGCTATATATTGTCCTCTATCTGTCTTCCTTTCTCTGTAACATATAGTAGTGACTAATTTAGTGACGTAAATTCATGCATCACTTCCTTCAGCATCTTTCTATTTTTTCTTCTGTTTCACTTAAGGATCTTCAAATAGGGACTTTTTTTCCCCTTTGACTTAATCAAGGCTGAATTAAAGTATCCTGGGCTAATAATTTCTTTTTTCTCTTAGTTCATTGCGAATGAGCATTGTAACCTTCCTTATATATAATAGGAAGCTTCCTTATATTCTGATTGACATTTTGACAACTGTAATAGGTTGAATAATTACCCCACACACATACCCCTGCAAGATATCCACATCCTCGTCTCCAGAACCTGTGAATATGTTACTTACACGGCAAAGGAGCTTTGCAGATGTAATCGAATTAGGGATTCTGATATGGGGAGATTTTCCTCAATTATCCAGGTGTAATGTAATCACAAGAGTCCTAGAAGAGGGAGAGTAGGCATACACAGAACAGGCTATGCTGCTGGCTTTGAGTATGGAGGAAGGAGCCACAGGCCCAGGAAGGCAGACAGTGTCTAGAAGCTGAAAAAAGCAAGGATCTGGATTCTTCCCTACAGCCTACACAAGAACACAGGTCTGCTGACCCATTCTAGACTCTGACCACCAGACAGTGGTTTTAAGCTACTATACATGTGGTGACTTGTCTGCCAATAGGAAATTAATCCAACAATGGTCTATAAGCAGCTTTCACTCATCTCCTTTGTGGGATCTGTACCTGTTGCCTCTAGTGCTGCTTTTAGGTGTGTTTTTGAGGCCAGCACTGCTCGAGCCTGTGCCTCTGGTTACTGGCCTAAAGGTGATTGAAACCCTAGGTGAATGGTGCTGCTTTAGCTGCCTTATAATAAAGAGCTCCGTTTCTCCTATGTGTGACTACCTAAGATACAGATTAGAAGGCTATTCAGTATAACAGAAATACTAAAAAATTAATTTTGAATAAGATAGACACCTAGAGAAAGATTCAAGGAAACATTAATACTTAAGCCCAATCAGTGACTCTAAGCAGTAAGTTTTAGCTCTTCTTCAACACTGCTTAAGCTAATTTGAGTTTCTATAAAGTTCACTGGAGTAAACTCATCTTGAACCTGTATTGCTCTGAGATAAGTCTGGAACTATGAGACCAAATTGATATGAAAAGTGTTTCCTAACTGCAATACTCTTATGCTCTTTAATTAAATATTGATCTTTAAGGCTTTCTCTGATTATCCTCTTTCCTATTTGGTTCAGAGCCCAGATTGCCTGTGGCTTCCTTCTGCTTCCATGTAGAATTAAGAATATTATTTTGTCTCCCTTCATTCTCCTGGATTGGATTCTGTGATTGCTTCTTCATCTTATCCCTCATTTACCTTCCAAGATAATAACCTCAGAGCTGCTCCGTGTGTATGTGTGTGTGTGTCCATGTCTTACAGCACTTTCTGCTAAAATCCTGTGAAAGATGGCCTGTAAGAGATCAATTTTTTTTTTTAAGTTAAGGCATGAAGTCACGTTTAATTCACTCTGGGTTCTGCAATTCTGAGGGCCAGCAACCCCTCTAAACATTCCAATCCAGTTTCAAAAATTGGATCTTTAGCACGATGTGTTTTACTTTTTAAATTCTTTATCAGTGTTTATAAAGTGAAGAAAAGAAAACCCAATTCATCCAAAACAGACACCAGTATGTGCAGCGTCAGTGATATGCTAGAGAGCATAGCTGTCTTCCCAAACGGACACTAAGAGGCCACATTCTTTAGTTGGCTATTGTGTTGGACACATCAAGTTTATAACCCGAGTTTTTAACAACTGAAAGGTACAGTGAGTTATCTAAACTACTCCATATTTCTTGGAAAATGGGCTGTTACCTTTTTTGAAACAGTATCCTGTTCTGAGGCCACCTCCTAACAGAGATGGACAAATAGTAAGTGGGTCACTGGAACAAACATTTCATTAAATCAGCCTCAATTCTTCCTTTTTCCCATCCCTTCCATTCTCTATACCCCGAGTTCCCTTTCCTCTTCATTTTTGCATTATGAAATTATGTCCGAAGGAAAGAAAAATGGCCCCCAGGGCAAAAGTGAGATGCTAGTAGGGGACTCTGATATTGACAAAGGCACATACATTTCCCATGGGAGTGGGGCTGTCTTGCTGTTAACTACCTGCCTGAGCTACCTTGCTACCACTATTTGGCAAGCCCTTGCCAGCTGGCTTCTTTATTTCATTTTATTTTTCCAAGAAGCAGTACGTTCTTTCATGAGTTCTGTGTAATTTTCCTGAGTGTACACATTTCTAACATATTTTGCAGTCCAATCTTTAGAGACATCTACTGTATTCATTTAGTAACTAGCAAATCTTTTACCATTAGAATCATTCTTTATTTTCAGCATGATTTTAAGAACAAGAATATTTTCCCCACATTTAAAACAATACACAAATCATAAAAACCTCCTGGGAGTTTATTTGCTTGAAACTTTGTTGGTCATTGTATATGGAAGATAACTTGTCTATATACACAAGGGGAAAAAAATAAATAAGCCTTTGGACTTCATCTAACTAAAACAACTTCAGGAATTAACATTTGACTTAAATGATTATTTTTAACCACAGTGTGGTAGAGGAATTTATCAGTGGCTTTTATGAATTTGATGGAGCATGTAAAAAAAATGGTGATTTGTGACATTGGCAAATATTAAATTTTCCTATTACAACCATTCTTTTAGGGTATCCTGAGAGCATATCGATATGGTTCAAAGAGATCAGAAGGCAGTTTTAGAGCAGCTCCAAGACTCAGTTCCTATGTATGGAATTATGGAATCACGGACACTTAGAAAGATCTGTGTTCTTAGAGGTCATCATGTCTAACCCTCTGATTTGGCAAGAAGAAACCCATCAAGAGAAGAGAAGAATGAAGAACAGAGAGATCATGGTCTCTCATTTTTTTAATTAAACAACAATTGAGACCATGGTCTTTTGAATCCCAATCTGATGCACTTGGAGACTAAATGTCTCCAAAACCATTTACTGCAGACTTCAAACAGAGCACAGTTTTGTAGAATATGTTTAAGAATGAAAAAGGTTATAATATCCATTTTAGAGATTTTCGTTGACATTGTTGATTTTATTTTAACCTGAAGACAAACTGAAGCCATATTTTCAGCACTTTAAAATGGGATTAATATAATTTTGTTATTCCATGTAGCTCCTATGCAAAATAGTGTATATGTCCCCATGTATGTATATATCTGTGTTTTTGTGTCTATATCTATATCTATAGATATATACGTATATCCTACTGGTTCTATTTCCCTGGTAGAACTCTAACCAGTACAGATTTTGGTATCCTTATATCTTGAAATCATAGCTCACTGAAGAAGTTCTGGGATGTAATGAAACCCACAATCTATTTCTACAGTGGTTTATCATCATTATTTTTAAGTGCTTTCAACAAGTTGCCAGTAGAGGTGATACTACAATTAGCAGGAAATATGCCAGTATTTGTATTTTTTTGTTTTTTTCCGTCAACTAGAATGTAAGAAGTCATACTAGGTTTTAAAGGTGGCTTTAATGAAACAAAACTATCAGAGACCTGATAACTGCACCCCACCCCAGGTGTGATATTGATACTCATTCACTGATATTAATTTTGTGATATAAATTATGACCAAAAGGAATTCTCTCTTCCCATGACACCATCAATTTCCAGTCCCTGATTATTGTTATTATTTATGGTGGCGAGTATACCTGCCTTCCTGATTAAGTTGCTTTTTTATTTTTTGGCCACATAGCGCAGCCTGTGGGATCTTACTCCCCTGACCAGGGATCGAACCCGCACCCCCTGTGTTGGCAGCACAGAGTCTTCACCACTGGACCACCCGGGAAGCCCCCAGATTAAGTTTTAATAGAGATTTTTGTTTCCTACGGAACCTACAATGATTTTTACAAAACATTAGATTTTTCTTACTTCTGCCAAAGTAACTAATACCTGACAGAGATGGTAATCTAAGATGAAGGAGGATTTCTGGAACCAGAGGCTTCTCTTCGGAGCTGTAAGCAATCAAGTTGAACATGAGTTAACCAACTTTCATACATACCTCTGACTAGGATCTAGCACAGAGTAGGATGTGAATTTTTGTTTGAGTGTGGTATAGTCAGATGCCAAGTTCATAGCAGAAACACACTCTCCTTTGTTATCTCCTAGATCTCTCTTGACTTTGGGGGCAAACTGAACCCCACTTTAAGCCATTAACAGCAACATGATAAATCATTCCTTAAATTAGCTCTCCAAATGTGGAGGCTACAGACTTTTCCCAGGGTGTTTAAAAGACAAATGTAGCTGAGTCGAAAAAAGCTTACATCTAATAAGTATGTAAATGAACAAGGACAGGTGTGGTATTGTGTGACTACAGCTGCAAGCTGGAGTGATGGGCTGGTCAATAACTTCCCTAAAGAATTCATTGTTCAAGGTACTGCTTCTGGTAACGGCTAATTTCTGTAAGACTGAATTCCCCATAGATAACAGATATAAACTCTAAACACATTAGGAAAAATAATTACTTGAAGGCACTGGAGAGAGACAAAAAATCAGGCAGATACTGGTGGGGACACAAGCAACGGGAGGAGTTGACACTTGGAGGGAGAGAAGAGCACCTGGTGAGTGTATCCCACTCCCCTTTTTTCAGAAGTATGATATGTATGCTATCTAATAATATCTATGTCTATGTGTACCTTTTAGCTTCAGGGAAGTTCCCGGACAATGACTTGAATTCCTCACCCCTCCCCAGCCACCTTCCCAACTCGTTAGAAAAAATGGAGTCACACAGTGGAACAAGATCTTTCAGCACTGCGAGTTAAAAACTGCAAGCCCAGGGCTTTCCTGGTGGTGCAGTGGTTGAGAGTCCGCCTGCTGATGCAGGGGACATGGGTTTGTGCCCCGGTCCGGGAAGATCCCACATGCCACGGAGCGGCTGGGCCCGTGAGCCATGGCCGCTGAGCCTGCGCTCCGCAGCGGGAGAGGCCACAACAGTGAGAGGCCCGCGTACCGCAAAAAAAAAAAAAAAAACCAACAACAAAAAAATTGCAAGCCCAGAACACTACATCCAGTGAAAATATTCTTTCATAATGAAGAATGTGGGCAGATCTATACCTCTACAAACTGTAAAAACAGGATTTGGGATTTTGTTTTATAATGAAGAGAAATGGCACCAGGTGAACACTCAGATATTCACGAAAGAAGAGGAGCACCAGAAATGGCAAATCAATGGGTAGGCATAAAACAAGTTTTTCTTTCATCAAAAAAATACTCAGAACTGTTGAAAACAAAAGTGATAATATTGTATTCTACAGTGTACAATATTTATAGATGTCATATATATGATAACAATTACACAAAGAATGGAGGAGATAGTAGGAAGACCTATACAGTTATGAGATATTTATATTTTATGCAAAGTATAACAATAGTACCTCTAAACTGAAAATTTAAGATGGTCCATTTTAACCCCTAGCGCCATCACTAAAAATATAAAGAGGTACAGCTAGAAGGCAATAGGTAAATTAAAATGGAATTCTAAAAACTATTCAATTAATTCTAAAAATAGGCAGGAAAAGATGGAAATAGGACTAAAAACAGAGGGGACAAATAGGAAAAAAATTCTAAAATTGTAGACTTAAATCCAACTATGTCAATAATGAACCAAACACACCATTTAAAAGGCAGAGATTATCAAGATGGATTTTTTAAAAAGCAAGACTCAGTTATGTTGTGAACAAGAGTCATATTTTAAATATAAAGACGCAGATTGAAAAGGACATGAATGAAAAAAGATATGCCAACAAATAGTATGCCTTAAAAGGGGTGGAGTGGCTGTACCATCAGATAAAGCAGACTTCAAGACAAAGGTTATTACTAGAGATAAAAAGGGACATTTTCTAATGAAGAATTGGCCAATTCATGAGAAAGACATAATAATCATAAATATGTATGCATCTGATGACAGAGCTTCCCAGACACATGAGGCAAAACAGGTCAAATTAAAGAGAGAAATGGACAGTTTATAACCAGAGTTGATTTTAATACCCCTTTCTCAGCAATTGATGCAACTACTGGGCAAAGAAATCATTAAAGACAGAATCTCTGAACACCATCAACCACAATGACCTCATTGATATTTACAGAACATTCCATCCAACACCTGTAGATTACACATTATTTTCAAGAGCATGTGGTACATTCATCAAGACAGACGAAATGTGTGACTGTAAAACAGCCTCAATAAGTGTAAAAGCTGTGAAATCATACTGAGCAAGCTCTCTGACCACAATGAAATTAAACCAGAAAGCAGCAACAACAATATGTTAGAAAAACTCAAATATCTGGAAATTGTAAAATGCACTTGTAAATAGTTCATGGGCCATTGTCACAGTTTATAATATTTCAGAAGCCATTTAGTATTCACTATGATATGAATTGTGAACAGAATCAACAGACATGAACTATGATGGGTTTTGATGTGAACAGAAGACTAGAGGCTATATTGGCAAAGTAAACACCTTTTCTAAAATCCATGGAAAACCTTTAAAGTTTCGGCCAAAAGAAAGATAAATGATCAGAAATTTCATTTGTTATTTTATCCTCAGTATTAATATGGCATGCGAATTTTAAAATCTTTTGTTTACAAGCCAGTTAGCCTAAATGTAATCCTCCTATCTAGACCCCATATGCATGTACCTATAAAATTCATCTTTTCCTACTCTGATACGCCTATGTTCCTCTCTATTATACAGAAGTCTATTTGAGAATACTCATCTTCCAGATTCTACTGTATTTAGAAAATGTGCTGCTTATTCCTACTAAAACTGCTGCTGTACTTATCCATGATAAGCTACTGTGAAGAAGAAGAAAAAAAACCCCAATACCTTTTCATTTCATTGCTCAGTAAGAAGATAAGAAATTGAGAGAAAAAGTTTTTAGAAGAACTATAACTTTTCAGAAGGTGTTCCCATGCACTTGGGAATGAGTTCATATTAGCTAACAGCCACTTCCATAGCTTGGTCTGAGTTATATAATATGTTACGGGGCACTGACATCCTTTATTCTCTTAAATTAGCAAAGAAGAAGGAAAAAAAACCACAAAAAATGCCTCCCTGAAGCATTCCAGGTCAGCTTGACCCCAGACATATTGTTCAGTCTCTGATCCAGCCTTCAAAAGTAGTGAAATCTATCGTCTCAGTAACCCCTTATTTTGTGCCAAAGCTTGGTCCTGCCTTTGTTCTAATTTTCCTCCTACCCTTATGTCTTTTAGGGATGTGTTTCAAGATAATCTGACACCTGAAGTTTAATTTAGGCCAGTGGTTCTTAAACCTAACCATGGGTCAGAATCACCAGGAACGCTTGTTAAAATAGATTGCTGGGTCTACCCCTAGAGTTTTGGATTTAGCAGGTCTGGAGTGGATCCTGACAATTTCCATTCTAGCTGCTTCCCAAGTGATGCTGATGCCGCTGGTCTGGGGTCTACACTTAGAAAAACCATTGGGTTTTCCTGTTCAAAGGGAAAGAGAATATTAAGAAAGGTTCCAGCATTTACTCAAAAGGATTTTTTCTATTGCAAGAAGTCAAGACTGTCTGAGTTGAAATGTTTCAAACTCTCTCTCATACCTCTTCAGAATACTTAAGGATACAGAGGAGACGGGAGTTTGAGAGAGCTAGGGAAGAAATTATAGAAATTCAATAGCGTTTGAGTTAGTCTAAATCAAGTTCCCATTCTGTGAGGCTGGGTTTCTTCAACATGCCTATTCCCAAGGTTTTAGAAACCAGCTAGTCCAGTGGTTCTCAGTCTGTGGTCATTGATTCAGCAGAAGCATGACCTGGGAACTTGTTAGAGATGCAAGTCTTCAGGTCTTAACCCAGGTGTACTGCATCAGAAACTCTGGCCCTGTTGTCAACAATCTGTAATTAACAGGCCCTCTTGAATGATGAATGATTAACAAGCCCTTTACCATGATTCTGATGCACGGTAAAGTTTGAAAACTAGTGATCTAGCCCAGTGAGAGTTTCCCTTTCTTAGGCCTGTTCTACGATGGAGAGGGTAGGCTGAGGGGTTCACAGTCGGTCAACATTGTGTGGTCAACACCCACAAATGTACTGTTGCAGAGCCTGGCTAAACAATCCTCATGAGAAAATATTTCTGCTTCTTTCGGAAACAAATAAATGATAAGTTCAGATCATTTTATAAATTATAGCCCCACCTTTTATTGGCTCTGTTTCAGAGAATGATACAATCAATAATGATGATTAATATAGCACATTAATCCAAATTCTCACCAAGTAGCAGTCAGGCTGTGTTCCCAATGCTGAAAATTTTAAAGAAGGTATAGGAACACATTAGGATGAATTTCTGATGAACCCTTTAAAAAGGAATTCTTAATACACATTTGTTCATTTATTCATTCAAACATTTCCTGAACACCAACTTTCTGGAAGCTATGCATGGCAATCAGAGATACAGTGATGACCAAGATACAACCCACCTCCTTTACTGAAGACCTAATGGACTGCAGAAGTCAGCACAGGAGTGGACCTCAGTAACCATCTGGCTCTGTGGCTCTCAGTGTGGTCCCGACACCAGGGGAATCAATTATCACCGAGAAGTTGTCCTCAGACCTTGTCCCAGACCTACTGAGTCAGAAACTCAGCGGAGGTGCGGAGGTACGATCAACAATCAATTTTAAGTCCCTTGGGTGGTCCTGATGCATGCTGAGATTTAAGAACCAGCAATCTAGCCTCATTATATTTTACCTTTCTTAGGTCTCAGCCCTAAGAATCTGAGAAGCTGATGAAAACAGTTTTGCTTTCAACTTTGGATGTTCTGAACGATGAAGACCCAGTTTAAGGACTGATCGTGTCCAGCCCCTTATTTTACAATTAAGCAAAGTAAATACCAAGAGTTAAGTGACTTGCTAATTAAGTTAAACAGATAATGAATGACAAAATGGTGCCTTCAAGTTCAAGCCAACCAATTCCAAGTTCGTTTCTCTACTCCTCTGCTTACACAGCAGCAAAAGCAAAGTGTGGGAGCAAGGACACCCAACTGAAGCCACAAGAATTTCTAATTTGATTGAAGAATCTATCTTGCCCATATCAAATGGGACTACTCCTTCAGAGAAGGCAGGGATAATTTTCTTTTTCGTAATGACTACTATGAGGAAATATGTGCACTCCAAAACTATCTCTGATAAGCAGATATGCACCTAGGAATTATTCCCTGTGCCAAAAGGAAATAGTGCAGCATTTTGGTTCATTAAAAAACAGTGTCTTCGGGGCTTCCCTAGTGGCGCAGTGGTTAAGAATCCACCTGCCAATGCAGAGGACACGAGTTTGAGCCCTGGTCCGCGAAGATCCCACATGCCGCGGAGCAACTAAGCCTGTGTACCACAAGAACTGAGCCTGCGCTCTAGAGCCGGTGCTCTGCAACAAGAGAAGTCACCACAATGAGAAACCCCCGCTCACCGCAACTAAAGAAAGCCTGTGAGCAGCAACGAAGACCCAACGCAGCCAAAAATAAATAAGTAAAATAAAATTAAAAAAAACAGTGTCCTCATGTTTCTTATGTTCTTGATTGACCGGGTGTGCTTAATCACATACCAGAAAAGAATTAAACACAAAAAAAGACAACGGAACAAGGTAAAGTCAAATAAAAGAAAGCACAAACGAAACAATACTGTATGCAGACACAGGCCAAATGAACCTATGCTGTCAGGGCTCAGGATGATGACTTACCTCGAGGAGGTAGATGTGGAGGCTGGGAGGCGGCATCTTCTGGGACTCTGCTCGTGTTTACGTTCTTTATTTGAGCCCTGCTCCCACAGGTGTGCTTAATTTCTATTCAATCCATAGACTATGCGTTTTTCTTTCTTGTACATCAATAAATAGTTGAAACACACAAAATCAAGGTGTAGAGACTTTAAGGACGCCAAGATTCGCTCTAACGTTTTCACGGAAGAAATCTTTTATTTCCATCTATTCCACAAGTAGAGGGCCATGGCAGTTTAAAGGCATCTATCAGGAGGAACATTGAAGCCTATCATTTTTCAGAAAGACAGAGTGTTAAGAAATAGCTGCTATCAGCGGGGAGAAGTTGAGGTCAGACACGCTGAACCAACTGAGTCGGGGACACCACTGTGGCTCAAACCGCATGAGTCTATAACCATGCAGGACCTGATGTGCTTCCAGACTGCTGCTTTGCTTGGCTTGACAATGAAATATTTTCAGTTCCCCACTTCTAGAATTTTACTAATTGGACCTGAATTCCAGAATCTTAAAACTTTCATATTTTTAGAGGTTAACAGATAATTTTTCAATTTCTTATTGAAATGATATTGCCTGGGAGTTAAATACCTTCAAATGTATAAACTGCAAATACAGAAAATAACACCACGTTGTGTTAACATTATTTAAATTCCTTGACCCAAATTCCATTTCTATTTTTTTCTGAATAACCATAAGATGAACAAAGACTTATGTAAGAATCTTTTAAATGGCTATTTTTAAAAGCAAAAATTTATATAATACCTTATATTGAACATAGTCATAATTATGCCCCATCCATACCAATTATATATATTTTAAAATCATGTATTTGAAGGACAGTTATTGATGTAGTACCAAGTACCACTTAATAAAGAGCAGAATAAAAGAACTGGTACAGAATGGACTTAATTTTTTAAAGAATTAAGCAAAACCATATTTGTAAAAATATAAAAACATTAGAAGTTCTCATTTCTGTGGCAGAATACTATGTGATGTTTAGTTTCTTCCAAAAGCTTTCCTATATTTTCCAAAATAAACATGTATTAGTTTTTAAATTATAAAGATATTGCATGCTCTTTCTAAAGAAATCCAAGTATATAGATTAAAAAGAAAAAAACTCTCCTTCCCTTTTCCTTCTCCCATCCCTGCCCAAGACTTATGCATATCTTTCAATACAGAGAAAAAGTTTAAACGTTTTATAATCAGATTTTTTTGGCTTTTGTGTCATGCTTTTCCCATGCCTCAGTTATAAAGATATTTCCAAATTGTCTTTTGTGCTTTCATTGTTTTAACATTAGTTTTAATCTATCCAGATGAAAAACAATATGGTTAACATACAGTTTTAACCTAGCCAGGAATTATTTTAGTATGTAGATTCATAATACTGTGGTAGCCAGCCTCCAAGATGGCCCTCAATTCTCCCCACTGCCTGGTAGTCCACCTCAGGCAGATGATGCCTTCCACATTGTACCAGGGTTGGTCTGTGTAACCCAAAGAATGTGTAGATGGGATGTATGGGAGGTCATTTCAAATACTAGGTTATTAAAGATGGCTTCCTCCCAGGGCTCCCTTTCTCAGACCACTCATTCTGGGGAAAACCAGCTGTTAGGCCATGAAGACTCTCAGGCAGCCTAAGGAGAGGACACTGTGGTAAGGAACTCAAGTCTCTGGCTAAAAGTCAGTGAGGAACTGAGGTCCACCAACCACTGCTGCTGGGCTACACCCCACAGGCTGGCAAGCCCTGTACTCCCCCAGCTTCTAGACCAAAGAAAGAGCCCCGAGGCAGCAACAGGGACATTAATGGTTTAATGGATGGGGGATCTTACGTGTCTGAAGCAAAGTCCTGGAGTGACATGCCACAGGATGCGGCACACGGCAGACAGGACACCAGGGTGAGACGCGGCAGCAGTCTTCGGTACCACGGGGACAGGGAGGTTACCAGTTATAGAGGGAATTGATATCAGGTGGGCTCATTGGTTACCAGGGAAACCAACTGAGGGGCACGCCCCTTTCATACTATCTTAGTAGGGCTCTGATCTAAAGATCAGAACAATCACCACCTGGGGCCAGGGTCAAGTAGGCATTTACTGATTAGACACTATGATTAGGAGGGAAGGTCAGTCACGTGAGGCAGGGACTGATTGAGCAGGGGATGTAGCGAGAGCAAGAGAGCAGGCATCTTGAGTGGCCTGATCGTACAACCGCTGTCAGCTTGGAAGCAGATGCTACAGCCTTCAGAGGACTGCACTCCCAACCAATAGTTTGACCGCAACCTCAGCAGAGGCCGAGCTGGAAGCCACCCAGCCAAGCAGCTCCTAGATCCGGACCACAGAAACGGATAGGATAAATATCTGTTGTTTAAAGCTGCTAAATGCGGCGATAATCTGTTGTGTAGCAATAGATAACTAATGTAATTACTTTTATAATTAGGACAAGTTTTATTTTTAAAAAGAAAAAGACACGTCTTTCAGAGAAAGAAAGGGCTTTGGTTGAATGATTTGTTATTAAGTTCTTGCTGATAAGCATCCTCCCTCTCCCCCGATGCTTGCTTACCTGAAAATCACTACCTTAAGTTCGTTTGGGGAAAATATTATGCGCTAGAAGAGATAAGTATTAGTATTCTACAACTCCTATAGTTTATAGGCTACAAAATTGATTTCTCAGATGTTTATTCGATAGAAGTGCTAGTTGAAAAAATTTTTGAACTGTAGAAACTTACATTCTCATGAATAACTTGACAGCAGAATATAGGAAAAAGAGAGCAAAGGCGTGGGACTCAAAAGTGGGACTTTTAGTTCCATCTTGGTCACTAACTCTAAGACCTTGGACAACTCTGCTTTTCTAGGTCTTAGTGTGGACCCTTTGGAAATTATCCTCTACTGCAGTGCCCTTCGCATGCTTTACACACGATCCCCTAAAATGTAGGGGGACATACTGCCATAAAATTAAATATAAAATACATAAAAGTTGACATCTAAAATTTTTATTACAAATTGAATGTAATTTGCATTATTTTATCTTTAAATATATTCGTCAAAACATCAGAGATGAAGATTGAACTTAATTTACAGAGTGTGCCTGTCACGTATCCCAATTGGTAGTCAGCACTTGTCAAATTAGTTTGCCAACTTTGTTTTCAGTGAAAATGATTCATTTTTTTCACTTCAAATAAACACATTACATATGCACTCTATAACGTGACTACCGTTTAACTTCATAGTTCTAATTTTTAGATAGGTGGAAGGGTAGGTAGATGATGGAGGCTTGCCATGAACTGACGGACTGGAAGAAATCAGATACCCCTCCCTTCAGTTTCCTGCTTTTCTCTCAAGGGACTATGCTATAAAGGCAATGCATTCTAGAATTGTCTTTGTTTAGTACCACGTGGTTTTCATCTCCAGGGCAGTGTACCATATTGCGGTAGATGAGTTAATATTTTTTTCTTTTTTTTTTGTGGTATGCGAGCCCCTCTCACTGTTGTGGCCTCTCCCGTTGCGGAGCACACGCTCTGTTCGCACAGGCTCAGCGGCCATGGCTCACAGGCCCAGCCGCTCCGTGGCATGTGGGATCCTCCCAGACCGGGGCACGAACCCGTGTCCCCTGCATCAGCGGGCGGACTCTCAACTACTGCGCCACCAGGGAAGCCCAAGTTAATACTTTTAAAGCTCTTTAGCCTATGACTTCCAGTCATTCTTGGCTGCAGTTACTCTGTCATTATTTCCTGTGTAATGAAAATGACATTCTCACATATAGATAATAATTATTATTAATAATATCACTTCTAGGGCTTCCCTGGTGGCGCAGTGGTTGAGAGTCCGCCTGCCGATGCAGGGGACGCGGGTTCGTGCCCCGGTCCGGGAGGATCCCACATGCCGCGGAGCGGCTGGGCCCGTGAGCCATGGCCGCTGAGCCTGCACGTCCGGAGCCTGTGCTCCGCAACGGGAGAGGCCACAACAGTGAGAGGTCCGCGTACCACCCCAAAAAAAAATCACTTCTTGGTATTACTGTTATCTGCCTGTATTCTGGGGTTGATTTCTATTTCACTACAAAGATAAGTGAAGTGTATTAGTTATGATGACAAAAGGAACAGAAGTGTTTTCATAGACAAGAACAATTCAGCATTTTGGATGGAAAAAAAAGCCTAACACTGAAATGTCATCTGTGTAAGAAGTCAGGACAGTAAAGAAATAAAATCTCTGAAAATATAAGCCCAGATTTTTAAAAAGCCATTTATTTTAAAAAACTGTTTGTCAAATCACATACACGAGCAGATACACAACTACCAAAGTGGCCCTGTAATAGACACCAGTGGGGCATTCACCACACAGTACCTGAAAAATACAGCTAAAAAAGAGGAGTCTGTGGAGTATTTAATTTCAGACACCTACTGGACTCCCTGTTGAATGGCTTTAAGTTAGCATATAGTGAGTGAGAGGTAGAGTCCCAAGTATAATAGCTGATGCCTCAGGGCTCCATTTAAAAACAAAACAAAAACAAAAACCATTTCCCCCTCTGCACAAGGGAAGCCTATCCTATTTTTTTTTCCTTTGTGAAAACAGAAGCCAAGTTTCTCTTCTCAAATGGTTCAGCATTCCCAGTAAGAGTGTTGTGTGGTGACCTAGGTATTGTGCTTCTTGAGCTGTCTAATTTTCTTCACCTTCAGATTCAGATTCTAGGAGAGAAGAAAGAAAAGTCAGGTCATTTCTTCTGAGACACCTTTAAATAAGGTCATGAAAGAATTTCTACTCTATCTCCCTCCCCCACTAAAAAAGACATTTCGCCTAGGCATCCATTTACTAGGTAAGAGAGTCATATATGAGGGCAGGCAGCGAACTTTTGCTCCTTTTTGCCTTTAAACGAAATTACCTTTCTAAAAATGCAACATGCTCAGAAATATTATTGGTGACTAAAACTATTTATATTTTTCTGGATCTGCATCTTTTCATGCTTAGTTGGATTAAGTCTCATCATTATTGTTCTTCCAACTTGTATTGCCATTTTAAATACCAGTCAACTGGTAAAGGTGCCATAAAAATCGATATAATCCCATAAAAGTGATTAAGCCAATGTATTTTTTTTCCTTTCACAGCTGCTGATTATTTCTTCCTCTTTGTCCCTTAAATTAGGAATAATTTAAGAGGTTTTGGTTTTGTTTTGTTTATCTTGCAGAATTTTTCATTGCCTTGATTCAGAAAGGAAGGCTAAGAGGTGGACAAAATGTCTGCTGTGGAACACGCCTCAGAACTCTAGTTTTAGGAAGGCAAGAAAAATCTGTGGAGGGGGGAGCTATTTTGAATTACAGTGAGAAAGGATTGGCTAAATGGTCACCAGAGTTGTTAAATGGAATCATACCTTCTTCTGCGTTTTGTAACCACTCAACAAATTTCTTCATCTGGTCAAGAAAAACACTTTTGCCTTTGGCAACATGTGCTTCTTTGTACCATTTCAATATCGCTTCTTCACTCAGCACATCAGCTGCAATTTCAAATCAAAGGTTTCAAAGCTACTACATACATGTCATGTTTTAAAGCAACTTCATGTCTTATAGTTTAATAGGAAGCAATCACGTCAAATATTAAAGCTCTTTTATAAAAGAAATTCGTATTGAAACTTATCAGAAGACAAGAACCAAGCTTATTTCCATACAGCGCAGTGCCCTGTGTATTTTAGTAGTTAGGGGAGTGATGGTGATGGGACTGGGACTTGAAAATCTCACAGTGCTAATTTGGTGGCAGGAAACTAGGTTATTTTGTAATTTTGCCAATGAATCATCAATTCCAGCCTTTCAGAACACTCTGTGTCCTGCCACCAACTGCAAACACATCTTGATTAAGCAGCAACCACAAATGACTGGTCTTTTAAGGGGATTTACTTTAGGAGGAAAAGAAAGCAAATGAAAAAAAATGCAGACAGGATGCAATAATAATGTTAATAATTAAATATAATGATGAGCTTCCTGGGTGTACCATGGGACCAATACACACATAATCCAAAGTTCTACATTACTCTATCGCTAAGTCCTAAATTTACTTCCCCACAGCACAATATCTAAATCGCATGAGTAATGTTTTCCTTGTACACTGTTAGGAGAGAAACAAAAAGTGTTATCTATTAACTATTACCTAGAACTCTAAATTCCACAAATATTCCTTGATACCCTCAAGTTACCATTAATTTAGAATATTTAATGTTAAGAATAGAACGGGGAATATGAAAAAAATAGCCTACAGACTTTGCCAATGTTCTAATGGGTTATCTTTTGGGATCCTTGTGTGGGAAATGAGATGGAAAACAGATAAAAAGGATTTATTATCGTCCCCAACGCCTTCCCAATCCATTGCAAATGCTGATAAATCATTCTAATGATGTTTTTGCAGTTAAAATATACCTTTAACTTATGAAAACAAGAGAAATGATTTGATACTGGTTTCATTCAAAACCTCAGTGATCTTTTCATAACAAAAACTTTGTTTTTTTAAAATTAATAATTGGCTCTTGGATTCAACTGAAGAGGTGAAATTGACTAAAAATGCACATGACTGGTTTTAGAAAATATAAAGTTTGTTTTATTTTGGTCATTAAATACACTACATTTTGCAAAGGAAGAAGGAAGTCTAGATTTATTCATATATAAGGACTAGACATAAAAATTATAACCAGGAGCCCTAAGGAATTACTCTTAGCTTCTAGTCTTTTAGTTTCTCGTGCTTCCAGCTCCACACTCCCCACTCACAATGATGAAAGAATTCTCCTACCTCTTGCCATCAAAGTCCAGTTTTCATACCAATGAGGAGCAGATGCTTTACAGCTCAAGGAAGTGACCTGTTACTGGCTAAGATGGCTTTGCAGAAACCTTTCAGGAATGCTAATTAGCTCAAACATGGATTTTTAAAGTCCCTTTTATATAATTTGTTTTTATCACATCTTTAAAATGCCTGTGATTTAGACCAATAATTTCCAAACTGTTTTGATCATGCTCCCCTATCAGTAAGACAATTTTGAGTGTGTACACACAACATATGTGTATTTTTTGTTTTATAAATTATATGCATGTACTATATAACTGCTATTGTTAATGTTATAAAACAAAACATAGAATTAAACATGTAAAGAGAAATTCTCTTTTTTCTCCTCTCCTTAATGAATCGTGTTATGACACAATGTACAGGTTGGAAAGGCAACGGAGAGTGTAGTTTAGTGATACTCTTTGTCTCAGGTTTTCCTTCTGAAGGCTGAGAGCTCATTCTCTGAAGGTTGAGAGTTTTATTGCCCCGCAGAGGCAGAAAGAGGCCATGCAACCACTAGAATCCTTGTCAGTGACTGTACTTGTGAAAAGGACAGTACATGACAGGTAAAACTTATAGGATGTCTCATCCATTGAAAATCAGACAAACTGTGCAGAGCTGAGTTCTTAGAAGAAGCTAATTTAGTAATAAACACCTGCTGCAAGACCAAATTTCTAGTCCCAGGGGAATAAAATAATAAAGAAGGGACATAAGCACCTACACAGGGCGACTTTGCGGCAAAGCACGAACACCAAAAAGAAAGTCAACTTTTGTGTAGGGAAAAGTCTCATCTAAAAAGGAAGGAACTCCTTGACAAATGAAGAAGAGAGAGAACTTTTTTTTCCCACTAAGGAAAAGTAGGGAGAGGAGTTCATTATAACTGGGAGATGAAGATGACAAAGTGTTGGGATCTCCCAAAATGCATACTAGGAATACGGAGGATCAGTAAAAGTACAGCAAGAAAGGAAGACATTCTACAATTGCACAGAACCCCCTCACATTACAGTACACTTCTCTCCCCTCGATGTGGCCAACTTCTTCATCATCTCTGGTGAAATACTTGTGTCCCTTGAGAGCCTTCCTTTTTCTTTCTCCAAGTTAGCTTCAGCTCTGAGTTAGGGGCCCCTCCTTTAACATCCTTTCACTCTTCATCAGCATCTATCTGTACGAGCCTTATTTTAGCCACCGACAGGGTGATTTATGATCCTTGATTTTCTTCTACACTCTGAAATCTAGGAAGTCAAGTGCTATTTTGTTCAGCATCTCATTCCCAGCATTTAACAACATAAGACTTGCCATCTAGTTTGCATTCAATAAATGTATAATGTACAAATTGATGATGAGAAAAAACTAAATATGTCTCAATGTGTAGAGTTATAATTCAAAATTTGGGTTTTCATGAGGGTCAAAGAGACAATATTGTAAAAGTGGTTTGAGAACTGCAAAGTTTTAGGTAACGTTAGTTATTTAAATATTTAAGTTGAAAACTGTGTCACTTGGAACTTAGAAAATTCAGTACTTTTTATTAGCAGTGGCACATAGGGACACAAGTCAAAAATAATTTACCTTAAGAAAGTTGGCACTATATGGTGAGAAGGCAAATAACCTTTTTTTTTAGAACAAGAATAAGAAACTTCTTTTAGAAAAATGTGCGCGAGGAACAGAATTAAACCTAAGAAATATCTGCAAACAATAAAAGCCATGATAGAGATACTAATGGTACCTGAGAAGGTAGTTATATATTTTTCAGACCTGCATGCTGAGACTATGGTACTTAGCTTCAGGAAGAAAGAAAATTATTTTAGAAAGTGAATAATGTGATATTTAAAAAGTAGTGATGAATTTACTATTTTTCCTACTGCCTTAGAAATATAAAAATCTAGATTTTAGTACAAAAAGTAAATCTTCACTGAGTGACCAATCACCACTTTCTCCTTTCATTGCCGAAAAGCATTATTATTTAAAGTTTATTCACTTTTATTCCACTGTTTTTTATATAAAACATCTAAAAATACTTTAATAATATCATTCATTTAAGTAATTAGGTTTTCAAAGGGGACATGAGGAATCATACCCTCATGTTTCTGTTATCCTCAAGTTCTGGAAATACAGTAAGGTGGGTGTATGTAATAGAGACTTAAAATGGGAAAGAAGAAACGATTTCCATTACATTTTTGAAAACCTGCTTGAAAGCAAAATGTCAAGGGATCCACATCACTAGATAAAAGAAACAAAGACACTATTTGATATTTGTAAAATGTATATGTGTGTATGGAATTAATGACAAGTATAATCTTAACCATGTTACCATGGTTCATGGGATTTGTCACTTCTCACATCCGATACCCTTTAGACCAGTGGTCCCGGATGAACAGTCACAGCATCACCTGGAAGTCTGTTAAAACGCAAATTTGCGGGCCCAGTGCTGTACCCACTGAATCAGAATCCCTGGGGAATCTGTTTTAACAAGCGCTCCAGGTGAGTCACGTGTACACGAGCACTGGGAAAGGAGTGCTTTAATACATGCTGTCCTCAAGCCTTCCTAGGCATATGAAATACACAACAAGGGCACCCAAATCCTCATAAAAACAAATGAAATATATGTCTCCAGGTGCACAAGTGTTTGTTGGATGAAATAAGGTCAAAGTAAAAGCTACTATTCAAAAAGGAAGGTAAACACAGTAACTCTCCTAATAGTAGTATGGAACAATCATTCCTTGGGGATTCCATGTTCTCAAGAGCAATTATTTTACTAAAAAAAAGCAGCCTGTATGTATAATTTTGTGGAAAATTATGAAATTACCTAGAAAATGACATTTAGTTTTAACTTTTCAGTGATATAGTTTAGGTTTCCATTTGTAAAAGCTTCCAGATTTCATTTCCAAATAACTGAGCCAGAATAAAACTGTTATTGACACTTATCCCCCTGTGTTCCCTTGGGCCTGCTCGTACTTGCCACAGACCTTACTAACTGAAACAATCTATTTAAAAAAGCTGACTACCTAGTTAATCAATGGCCTAAGGAAGAGCTAATGCCTCTTCTTTTTACTTCTCAGGGCCCACTGCTTGGTTATTTTATAATTTCAGGTCACTGTTCCTTAGCATTTGGGGCTGAAGAATAGGAAATAAAGCAATCAGTTTTGCTAGCTGTTCGTAGTTGTTATAAAAAGTTTAATGGGGAAGGATGTTGGCATTCATTAATGGTTAAAATGAGAAATTTGAAGAATAGGATTTTGATAGTTTATATGCCACTTAAATGCCTTTACTGATAAAAAGTAGTTTATTTTTTGTTGTTTTGAATTAAGTATAATAATGAAATGAGGTATTGCTGCAGACGAGGCTCAAACAACTACATCTCAGTTAAAAACAAGGATTTAGGGCTTCCCTGGTGGCACAGTGGTTGAGAGTCCGCCTGCCGATGCAGCGGACACGGGTTCGTGCCCCGGTCCGGGAAGATCCCACATGCCGCGGAGCGGCTGGGCCCGTGAGCCATGGCCGCTGAGCCTGCGCGTCCGGAGCCTGTGCTCCGCAACGGGAGAGGCCACAACAGTGAGAGGCCCGCGTACTGCAAAAAAACCCCAAAAAACAAGGATTTGGTAAGAGACACTGTTTGGTTGGGTTGGCTATTAGACAACAAGAAAGGAAATTATGTGTTTAGGCAGCTAGTTTATAAACAATTTGCTTTTCTGTAGTGGAAAATATTGACCACTCATGAAGCAAATGTGAAACCTATCTCACAGGCCTCTCTACCAGTTTAACATGGGGCCAGGTGTGGCCGGTGTGGACAGAATGGCCACTGGCTGCGGGGGGCTGCTCCTCTTTCTTGGCTCCTCGGTACCACAGGTGGGTTGGCCATAGAACCTGCAGGTTTGGTTCTGATGGGTCACCTAGACTTAAGACATTGCTATCTCATGACCCTGGGTATCATTTAAGCCCTAGTTTTAGGACATTGCTATCTCATGACCACATCCAAGAGGGCCAATTCAGATCTGGCCACAGAAAAACACCTATTACTGAATTTCAAATGGGACTTGGCAGTCATCACAGTCTCCCACTGATATGGAAATTCTGCCAAATACCTTAGTGCTGAGAAAGCAAAAGATCACCCAAACCCTTGTGGGCAAGACGTATGCATTTGAAGAATCTGGACAGCCAGTTAAAACTCTTTGTGAAATGTTATTAAACGTTTTAAAAATAGCTAGTAATCAGTAATGTAAAATTTTTACATTCCAAATGCCCAACTTGTCATTCAAGATAGACAAATTTAAGAACACATCAAAAAGAAAAGAAACACTTGGTTGGTATTAATTTATACTTTAGCCTTTTCTGTGTTATGCCATTTAAGATAGCAGTAACTTCTAATTAACATTTTATAATGTTCAAAACGTCTCGTTTCTTAAGTGTTCCTTTCCCCCCCGCCTCATAAAACTACAAACACCTAGACCAAAGAAGAGTCCAGGATCATTTTCTTCATATACTATAGGTATAGAGATTGAGATCAGTTAAAACCCTAACAGCATTCATTTTTAATAAACTGGCTGTGCCAGTTGTCATGGCAACCTAATCCTTATAAATACAATAACAAGACAGTAAATGTGAAGTTCTAAAAATAGCCATTTCCTTGGAAAACAGGAGAATGGCTGGGCCAAATAACTAAAATGCAAAGTGAAAAGCTAGTTATTTCAGTAATTTTAAAGTCAGCTTTATGGCATCTGAAAAGGCACGAACATACTATATGTAACCATTTGGTAATCACCGTTGTTATAGCTAATCCTTACAATGCAAAAACAGACCTTATTCTTTGTAATTACAGTCTTTTTCACCATCCCCCCCCACCAAAATTATTAGTTCATCACCAGTCTTCTAGCAATTTCCACCAGTGACAAGTGTACAGGGGCCTAATCAGGCTGGTTCCTGAGGCCACGCATGTCTACGGTGTTTGCAATCTTCTCTCTCTACATAATACAGCTGCATGACTAAAACTCAAAGACTATCATTAACGTATATCCCCCTCACCTCACCCCCTACTCTGTCCCTCGAAAAGCTTCAACAAAACATAGAAACATAGTGGCAGGACGACATAGATACACACCTTTATAAAAAAGAACCACGATCTTCTGAAAGGCTTTCATGAAATGGATGTTGTCATAACAGTACTCTTGCACCTTCTGGAGGAGGATCAGCTCTGACTGGCCTTGGGAGCTGAACACAGCCAGGAGTGGAGCGTATTGCTGGAACAGAAGTGGGGAGTAAAACCATTTACTCTCGTGAGAGGTGCAGGGCTGACACCACTTGAATCGTAACAATAATCTGGAGGTTTGCTTAGAAAATCTTCACTTTGAGGATTATCTTATTCTAATATTGTGACCAATCAAAATGAATTTTTTACCCCTGCACCTTATCAGATTTCTCTCACTGTACCCACTAAAAGAAACCAAATATGAAATTCTGACTATATTAAAGATAACTGCTATGCTACTGTGTCTGTCTAATGGGTCCTGTGAAAACAAGACAGAGTTCCTAAGTTCCAAAGGCTCCCAGGGCTGCTGTGACCCCTCCATCACTGAAGTGTGGCTCTGCCACTGGAAGAGTGGGCGTCTCCTTCCTAAACATCCGACCCCCCACATGTCATCTTTATGGTTTTGTTCATACTGTTCCCTTCGTCCCAAATGACCTTGGCTTCCAGTTGTTGATGTTTGGCTATTGTTTTCTCTAAGACCTACTCAGCTCAACGCTTAACTCCTCTGAGCCTTCCCTGGTCAACTTAACCTGCATAGGCTACTCACTGCTCTGTCTTCCTAAATACTGAGAGATATCTGAATTTACATCCTACCTAGTTTAAACTAGGTACCTGTTGATTTCCCAATTCAAGTGTAAACTCTGAAGGCAGGCTCTAAGTCTTCCACTTGTCTTAAGACACTTTTATAGGGAGAGGACAATAAAAGCAAAAACATATGTATCTCCCCACAAAAATATATAATTTACACAATCGGTTGATTTTTTCCACCACTCAGTTTTCAAATTCTAATGTCAGCTTGTAGTTTACTTAAAAAATACTCATTAAGAATTTTTATCATGTAGAAGGAGAACCAATAGTTCGACTACATTTCCCTTTAAATATTGAATATATGACTATTCTGTGGATTTTCTGACATTGTTTTTAGTAAGAACTTACCCTTAGGTATTTCATAAGCTCTTACATCTGAAACATTTTAGGTAGTGGCAAATTTGAAAAGAAAAACACTAGGAAGTACGTGTTTGGACTGAGTGTGGGCGAATTATGATTAGAACCCATCTATCACATTGTTAAGAGCTGCAGTTGGCCTGCAGCCAAGACTGTGCCTTGTTGGGACCCAGTACCTTCAGATGCTTGAGGGCTTGCTCGGCGACGAGCTCTTCCTTCTTGTTCCATTCCACAGCGTTCATTATACAGGTCCACAGCAGTCCAATCACTGCTGTTTCTGGAAGATCATTCCTCTTCATTTCTTCTTTAACATAGAGCACCACCTAAATTTCACAAAAAAAGGAGTCAGAGAGTAACAGACAGATGGGGAGTTCCCCTCTCACTGTGCCCAATCAGTAAAAGGTTAGGGGCAAATATTCTGCTCAGCTCCTCCCTTCCTGGCATATACTCCCCAGTTACGAGAGGCAGGAAAAACACAATGATTTGTTCTCAAAGCAGATTTATTTTTAGTCCCCAAATTAATAGGCTTATCTCTGGCCAGGAGGTGCTGGATAATAGAAAATAAAAAAAGAGAATCGTGGTTTCTTAGGGGCTATTCTCTTACAGGTAGGAACCCCTTTGAGTAAAGCAGGGCCAAGATTATTTAAGCCAGTGTGACTTTCTGGGGTTTGAAGAAGGCAACAGAGCTGTGAATTTTTACTTCCGATCCTTAACTTTAAACCTCTTGAAAAATGTCTTGGGCTTGTACAAGGCATTCTCTGCAATTCATTCTTTAATTATCGCTTTTGATGATCCTCGTGCCTCATGTAAATAAACTGTGAAGTGCAAAGACTTTACATATGATACATATCAAAGCAGCAACCCTCAGCAGGCTATTTTCCCTTCAGAATTACTTTTAAATGTGCAAATGTATCCTAAAACCTGATCGTATGGAATAAAATCTGCCTAACAGTGTATCTTATGTTAAACTTGTTTGGAAAAATCTTTCTCCTTTTGAATAGAATCACAAATAGAGGTGAGGGCCTCAGAAGTGATTAAAAACCATAATGTCAATATATCTCACGTGTACTACTTTGTGAGTAGTACAGCTATTTTTCTCCCTTCCTTTTTTTTTAATGAAAATACGTTGCTTTCTTTCCTGCTGGCCTGGGGTACAGAGGGGTCAGCTGTGGGTTAAGCAGCCTTTGAGAACCGAAGGAACTGGGAAGTCCTCGTCCCCCAGCTGCAAAGAAAGGTGGCATCTCTGCACCTAAAGGTATCGCAGTGTTATTTGGTTTGCTTTTTTTCCCCCATGTTAAATCATGTTCAAGTTCTTTGCTTGGAGAAAGATTACTGAATATATTGCTGACCTTAATGCCATGAGACTTAGGACCAACACCTCCACCTGCTGGACAGCATCAGTCTGGAATTCTCCAGCCTTAAACCGCAAAAGGTATCTTGCAAGGCTGTGAGCACGCAGGATAGTGAGGATTTGGGACTTGGGAGTAAGTGGCAAAAGGAAAGGACTCTTTATGCAATTTTTGAATTATCATGTAAAAGTTTTTAAAGTTCAAATAGGAAGTTTTCTTCAGGCAGGACTTAAAAAAAAAAAGATACAATCATAGCTGTATGAAAGATAGCTATACAAAAAGGTAGTATTTATGTTATGTGAATACATGACTATTATGAGTGGGATCCAATGAGTCCTGGTCCAACTGGTCTTTACCCATGATATGACTGCAAAATCACCCCTTTTTTGTCTTAAAATTAAAACCTATGTATATTAACCCAATACTTAACCATATTATGTAATCTGCAATAAAATGGGAAAACCACCATAAATCGAGGTATACTGCTAGTGGAGAGTAAATCTATTCAACAGATGAAACATTTTGACAACCATAGCAACCTGGTAAATAAGGCACTTGTGTGGAAACACTCATTATTTTCTGGAACATCCTGGAGGAGTCTGAATCAATACTTTGAAAGCGAGCTCACTTAAATGGTATGAAAAGGGCTTCGAGTTCATAGCAATAAACAAAGGGAGGTCTCCTTAAGGGAGGTCAAGCTTGTGCTGCACAGGCTACGTCATCCCTCTCGCTGAACAGGTTTGCAGTGATGTCAGTCCATGGTCCCCACCTCCTTGATCGGGCATTCCTGAGAAAGACGTTCCTGGAGCTCCTTCTGCAGCTCCTTCCTGGTGCCCAGGGACTGCTGGACTCGGAGGAAGTCAGAGAGCTCCTTAAGACCTGCGTCAGTGAAGTACTGAGCAAAATGATCCACACTCTGTCTGTTAACTGGAAAGAGCTCCTGGGAGAGAAAAGAAGAGAGACTGTTATACAACATGCCATTCACATTTCAGCAAGCGTAAAGAACAACATTTTCATATTAAGAGAACACTTAGAATATCTCATATTTGGAAGAAAAGAAGAAGGATGAGTTTTTCAAAAGAATAAATCTCGGATATATTTCTTGAGCATCTGCTAAGGTACCTTCCAAAATTAGGCAATTTGACAAAGAAAGAGAATAAAAAATGCTAAGCAACTTACATAAACTAGTTGCACTCATTTGGCACTGCTATTTACTTCTTCTTTTACTTTAATCAAAGTGCAGCACGTACAAAAACAGAGCTAAATTTGCTATTAAGTACCAATAAGATGATAACCCTGAATAACGTTGGGATTATTTTAAACCGACTAGAAAAAACTGAAATCATTAACCACACTGTTTCCTTAACTATGAGTTAACAGACCAAAGCCAGTTTTAGTAATGCTGAAATGATCTGAGATAATATGAGGAAAACAACATTGACTATTATCATCTCAAGGACCTCTATTCAGCATTTCATTAAGGAAAATGCTGCTATTATTCTAAAATAACAGCTCAGAGCTAAAGGGAATTTTTGTTGTATTTCTTAATGGTGGTGGCTCGAAATTAAGTTCATGGCGAGATCTAATCTAAATCCGCCCTACTGTCTCTTCAGTTCATTACATAATTCTGTTGGAAATTTTTTAAAAGAGCAGCACGCCATGGCTGCTCTCATATTCTCACCTCACTTCCATTTCACCTTACACAGCTCGGCAGTGTCTCAGGAACACTTAGTCATGTTCTAACCCTGTGTGACGCCAACACCCAACTAAGAAAGGAAGGCAATTTTCAAAGCTCTCACATTTTTCACACTGCTGCAGAGTCTATAAAATAGATCCAAACTTTTATGATGGTGAGATTTGCATATATAGATGGCCAATGGCTACGTGGCTTCAATAAAAATCTCAGAAGAAAGATCTGCAACGAGTTTGCCACCAAGCATAGGGACATAGCCAGATGGCTTCTGTCATGACTCAAATTTCAATATTCTCTGTACCATCATCCCATAATTTGCCTTGTTGAGTCATCAGTTTCAAAATGTCAGAACAGAGTTGGTGGGAGCAGCTATCAAACACACATTCATGTTAAAGCAAACATTTCATACCTGACTGAAATGTTGTCACTGATATTTATTCTACCATTCAAGAGGCCTTTCAAATTTTGGGGGGCAGGGAACTAGTTTAATTTTGAGTTTCTTCTATGAATCAAGAGGTGGTGGGCATTTTACTCATAATTGTAAAAAGTAGAAATTTTTCTACAAAAATAAACTAAGCCTCAACAAGGCTAAGCAGCTTGACCCAAATTATGCAGCCAGAAATATTTAAGGGCATAGCTGTGTGACCCCAAAGGCAATAATTACTCTGTTACTCGTGCCAGCATTCAATACTCAAATTAGGGAGAATCTGACTGCAAATTCTGATGGAAAGTTATGTTCAGAGTAAGACATCATCAAACATGTTACTAGTGGTTTTTTATTTATTTTTATGAACTATAACCACAGTCCTTATGAATGATACATAACATCTTGAAAATTATTATTCAGATTAAACTGAGCTAAAATCAGTATAAATCATGTCATGACCTTTACTAACTTGGAACATAGTTTGCATTTGTTACAAAAATCCTACCCAGGGCTTCCCTGGTGGTGCAGTGGTTGGGAGTCCGCCTGCCGATGCAGGGGACACGGGTTCGTGCCCAGGTCCGGGAGGATCCCACATGCCACGAAGCGGCTGGGCCCGTGAGCCATGGCCGCTGAGCCTGCGCGTCCGGAGCCTGTGCTCCGCAACGGGAGAGGCCACAACAGTGAGAGGCCCGTGTACTGCAAAAAAAAAAAAAAAAAATCCTACCCAGGTAAAAACCTTTATCACCTCATCCCTAGATTAAGGTCTCCCTACTTCTGCCCTTCCTCCTGAATCTGCTCCCAATGCAACAGCCAGAGAGATCCTGTTAAGACTCCAAAATCACATTATGCACGTTTTGCAGAGACTTTTCCAAAAAACTTCTCACCTTACTCAGAATAAAAGCCGGAGTTCTTAGATGATAGGGGACCTGCTATGACTCTGACCTGATCTCCTACATTTTTGCTCTTACTAATTACCCTCTCTTTCTTGCTGTCCCCAACATGCCACGCCTCAGAGCCTCTGCATTTTCTGCTGTCTTTGCCTGGAATACTCTTCCTGGGGATATCTAAATAGATCGCTTCTTCACACAAATGTTACCTTATCAGAGAGGCCTTCTCATACCATACTGACACTCCTCAGTGCTTCCCTATTTAGTTTTTCTCTCGGAGCACTCTTCACTTTTTATTATACCATGTATTATTTTAATTGTTTATTTAGTTTATTGCCTGTCCCCCTGAAACAGAATGTAAGCCCCATAAAGGCACAGGTTGCCTGCTTGATTTCTTTCAATATCTTCAGCTCCTAGAAAAGTTTCTAGCCAATGTCTTGATCATTGTTCCCTTTTCCAGGGATGGGGGCATGATATCAGGCAGGCATGGTTCTAAGGCACAGCCACCCTGTCCTCATGGAGTTTCTGGTAGAAACTGCTACCTATGCTTTTCATGTTCAAAACATATGTAGACAAAGAAACCTAGTAAGAACAGCTAAATGATATGTATTTTTCAAAAAGGAAATACATTAAAATTTTTTTAATGAAGTAACCTAATTAAGTTAACCAAGCTCTGCCTATTGGCATCCTTAAGGAACCATGCTTTAAGAAATAACTGAGTCTTTTGTGGTTAAGTTGTAATTGTATCTTTGTTCCTAATAATTCACCCCCCACCCCTCTCCCTTAAACAAGTATTCAGTGAAGACCCTCCTTGCTGTATCTGTCTTCACAGGTGGAGAAGTAGCCCATGAGTGGACTAAATCTTCCTACCCCATGCCAGGCTTCTCTGTGACTTCTTTTGATGAAAGAAGGTGAGCTTTTAAAGCACCGGAATGTCTCCCTTCAGTCACCTGTGCTCCTGTCCTCTGCCATGAGGACAGAATAGCCCAGATGTGAGCTGTTCCTTCAGCCTGGGACCCAGAATGAAAGGGCTGGGGCCTTGCCAAGATACAGCTAATCCACAGACTCAGGGACACGAATATATTCCTTCATATGAACTTCCACCCACATCAGCAACCTATTCACTTGTCTTCTGTGACTTCTATATACCCTTCATTGGTAGAGAGTAGGCTCCGTGAAGGCAAGAAACATTTCTGTCCTGTCTCTACTGGCTCCACAGCTTCTAGGACTGTGCCTGGCACAGAGCAGGCACTTAATAAATATAAGTTAGGGCTTCCCTGGTGGCGCAGTGGTTGAGAGTCTGCCTGCCGATGCAGGGGACACAGGTTCGTGCCCCGGTCTGGGAAGATCCCACATGCCGCAGAGCGACTGGGCCCGTGAGCCATGGCCGCTGAGCCTGCGCGTCCGGATCCTGTACTCCGCAACGGGAGAGGCCACAACAGTGAGAGGCCCGCGTACCACAAAAAAAAAAAAAAAATATATATATATATAAGTTAAATGAAAAGTATTATCAGTGGCAGAAATTAACAAGAATCTGGACTTAATTTTTCTTCTTTATCATATTCTAAAGACTTCCAAGACCCAAATAGGGCTATTTTAGGTAAACCTCAAGAGATAAAGGAATTTTGAGTCATTGAAAATACAAGAGTTTACAATGAGCCAGATTTGGAATTATCCCATGAATCAACACCCTTGCACAGAACACAATGGAAGAGAAAACAGATAAGTAACTAGGTAAAGAGAAGATGGCAAGCATGTCTTGCAATTTTAGACTTTGTCCTAAAATTTTAAAAGCAATTTCACTTGAAGCAATCTCTGTCATCTGCACAGCTGTTGGTTCTGGCAGAAAGAAATTATAGGGAGCAGATAGGAATTATGAGGACAAAATATTTTTCTTTTCTTTGAAAAATACAAAGAGAAGTAAAAATATAATCAAGCAATCATGACACTGGGAGCTTCAAATTACTACTATTAACTTGTTAGCTTTCTTAAATATCTAAGTATTTCCAAGGAATCTTAGTATAAACAAGGAATCTTCTTTAACTTTTTATTTTGTTAACAAACTAACGTGTATTTGAGGTCAGTGTCATTCACCTACGACCCAAGATAATCACAAATGTCTAATTAGGTGGGATCGATGTGACTTTAAATTTCATATTAAAACTTTACATTTCTATAGTTATTAGCTGCAAAAGAGTTAATTCTGATAAATGTTATCACCACGTCAACAAACTTCTAAATTTGAAAGTCTCTGTACTCCCTATGACTCTTTAATTTTATCATTCCATTTATTTATGCAACAAAGATTAAACTGGAATTAGTTTCTATCTGCCAACAACACAGAAATAAAAAGAACCATGTTCCAATTCGACATAGATTCGGGCATTTCAGTTATGTATTACATACATCACAATTGACAGAGCCAAGGCAGAAGCACGAAACATACAACCCTTTGCCCAAACAACACTTACAAGTAGCCTCTTGTCTAAGTTGGCTTTTCTCAAAGAGGAGGTAACAGAGTTGGCATCTTTTTCTGCCATCCATGCTTTAAAAAGCTTGACAGCAAATGAGGCTGCAATGCCTGTTAAAAGAAAAAAAAGAGTAAACCTTTTATAACAAAAACCACTTGTGATGATGTACAAGGCAACATTTCCCATTAGGCGTCCTGAAATGACTAAATAACTCAAAGACTTGATTTGGCACAAAGGAAAAATGGAAAGCTCTCCAGGCACCGTACTATTCATTACTCAAGGAAATATTTTCATAAGAAGGGGAAAAAAAATGTTAAAGTACTTTTCAAAGTTGGACTCCCTAATTCCAACCTGTTATAACTGTAAATTTATTTATTTTTACCTTGGTCAAAGCCAGATTCAAAGCCAAGGATCTTCTAGTGTTTTGCCTCTATTTCACCCTGTGGTTCACCAGTATTTCATATTTTTAACCGTGATCCTGAGGTACACCAAATAAACCGCAAGCCATAAAACTGAAATGTCAATGTGTCAACTAATTTGCTGATAAATAATACCAGTGAAAGAACATCAATAGTGACCGGTATAAATAAATAAAGCTATAGATGAACATAAATCATTTACTTCCCAGTTTTGCTTTTTGTAAAAAGCATTTTAAAATATTCACGAGTTAAGGTATGAAAATGTCAGTGCTGTTTTAAGCTGAAATCTTTTCTGGATATTTTAAAAGAGATTTTAAAAATAGCTATGTTGGGCTTCCCTGGTGGCGCAGTGGTTGAGGGTCCGCCTGCCGATGCAGGGGACGCGGGTTCGTGCCCCGGTCCGGGAGGATCCCACATGCCGCGGAGCGGCTGGGCCCGTGAGCCATGGCCGCTGAGCCTGCGCATCCGGAGCCTGTGTTCCACAGCGGGAGAGCCCACAACAGTGAGAGGCCCGCGAACCGCAAAAAAAAAAAAAAAAAAAAAAAAAAAACTATTTTAATAAGGAATTTACTCAT
>NW_020175410.1:748890-783694 GCF_003031525.2 Neophocaena asiaeorientalis asiaeorientalis
CCACACAAAAAAAAAAAAAAAAAAAAAAAAAATAGCTATGTTAATCAGGAATCTACTCAATTACATACCCATATTTATAATAAGATTTATTTCCAATATAAATAATCAGATAACTAATAGCTTTTCTGTGAACACTCCAGATTTCTAAATTAATGTTGCATTTGTTCAATGAAGAGTTAAGGAGTAGTTGAAATATTAAACTGATTTTTCTGAGTTGAAGGCTTCAGTATCGTTGATGGTCTAAGCAGTGTCTATTCTCCTTTCCTCTTTCCTAAGAGAGTTCCCATGTTGCTCAGGCCAGGTGACTTCCATCTAATTAGTCTAAGCCCTGGCACCACCTTCTTCTGCAATGATTAGCCTAGTGATCTAAGTTGTTGGCCATAGCATCCCCCAACAATTACTACTGGGTGGGTCATGTGACCAATTTCAGCCAATCAGCTGAAGGCAAGATAAATTATCCTATGTTCAGAAGTGCTCTTCCACTGAACCTGAATGAAGAAGCCTGTGCCATAACTGGACTAGCAGACTTCTTTTAAAGGCTAAGGAGTCCACCCTTGGAATGAAGTCGATGCTATGGTAATGGGGGAAAATGCCTGAGTCCTGAATGATATTGCTGTTCACCCTGAAGTCTGCTCTGCTTTTATATTTATTGTTACATAAGAAATAAATGCCCTTGGTGGGGCTGGGTGGAGGGAATAACTTAGGAGGTTGGAATTAACATATACATACTACTATATATAAAATAGATAACAAACAAGGACATACTGTATAGCACAGCGAACTATACTCAATATTTTATAGTAACCTATAAGGGAAAAGAATCTGAAAAAGAATGTATGTATGTGTGTGTGTGTGTGTGTATAACTGAATCACTCTGCTATACATCTGAAACTAATACAACATTGTAAATCAACTATACTGCAAAAAAAAAATTAAAAAAAAAAGAAAGAAAGAAAAAAAGAAATGCCCTTGTATACAAATTTGAGTCCTGCCTTCCAGTTACTTGCTGGTAAACAAATTCAAATATATATATATATATATATATAATAAAATTTATACAGACACCAACTTTACCCAATTCTTTTCTTTTGAATAGCAGAGAAACTAAGCCCCCCAAATTGTCTATGACAATAACACCTGTGATATGACCTGGAGAATTTTATGTTATCAACTTGTTGACCTGGATTTTTAACATTACCATTCGTTCCAAAAGTCAATATAAAACACAATATAAATTTATGTAATTAAATAAAAATAAAGATAACAGATCTTGTAATCCTCATTGTAAGTAAGAGAAATAAAGCATGCTTGAAACTAGGAGTCTAAAAACCAGGCTCAAACCTATCATTTTACATTAAAAGTGGCTCTTGGTGGAAGGATTGGAGAAATTTCTTTGTACTTGAGATTCTACTGAGTGGAGGGTCTCCCCATAGCCATTTGTTGGGTGGGAGGTTGGGGAAAAGGTATAATTTCATAATCCCTTCCTATTTGGGAAGCAGAAGCTTAATACTTTTGTTTCTAGAGATGCTGGAGTATAAAGAAAAACCATAATGACATAGGTACTACGTCACTTCCATAACAAAGGTATTTTTCTTCTCCTTTCCTACCCCTCTAACATTTTACCATAAAAAATTTTAAACATAAGAAAAGTTGAACAATAAACACTCATTTACTCACCATCTAGATTCTATAACAGTTAATATTTTGCTGCATTTGCTTTATCAGGTCTGTCCATTTATCCTTCTAATAATTTATTTTTTAATACATTTCAAAAGAAATTGTATACATCATTTAGGTTTTTAATACAACCAGAAAGGCAATTATTTTCTGTTATAAACACTAGGGATAATCTGATGTAATTAATATTTACATTTTATCTTGTCTTCCTAGTATAAAATGTCTAGCACCATAAGTAAAACATGAAGGATCATGAATTCTCTTCAGGAGAATACTTTAAAGTGCTATAGTATTAACAATATATTAATAACAATTAGAGAGCCTGAAAACTATAGAGAATCTCTAAGTAATATCATTTGACTCTTGGTTTACTACTTTTTTTCGGTACACGGGCCTCTCACTGTTGTGGCCTCTCCCGTTGCGGAGCACAGGCTCCGGACATGCAGGCTCAGCGGCCATGGCTCACGGGCCCAGTCGCTCTGCGGCATGTGGGATCTTCCCGGACCGGGGCACGAAGCCGCGTCCCCTGCATCGGCAGGCGGACTCTCAACCACTGCGCCACCAAGGAAGCCCTGGTTTACTATTCTTTTCTCAGCTACAAGAAACTATAACTCATTTCACTGCAGGTATTAATGGGGCTGGGACTTCACATTTATAGGAGAAAAACCAAGTTCTAAGAAGAAACAGATGTTTTCACAAAAGCTCTTTTATTTTTAAGAAAAAAAGAACTCTTTGTTTTGTGTTGCATTATAATTTGAATATCATCATCCTCCTGCAAGAAAAAAAGCCCACTTTTGTATTATTCTATAATCAAGTAATCGTATGTATGCCCATCAAACTCTTAATGTCTTAAAATTAAAGCAAAACTCTAAGGCAGCCACCTGGACTTCTAAAACAGAATGAATATCTTAAAAATGTGATCAAAATGAACATCTGAGCACAACATCTTGAGGGGAAACAGTTCAGAAGAATGGCCCCAACCAGGGAAATGAAAAACAGTTTAAGGGGGCATTTAGGAATGTGAAGGGCCATTTTTGGCTATTCTGCTAAATGCAGGCGGGTGTTTTAGGCTGGCATTCTGTGTCTGAGGGCAAAAAGGTTAAATGACTCACAAAGCACAAAAGAGTCCTGCACAATGAAGCACTGTCCCAACGAAGTATGCCAGTAAGCATCTACGTTGGACCAGATCAATTTCAGGGTATTTGACCTAGGCATTGAGTCTTAAACCAAAATTTCCAGCTTATTATTATTCTTTATTTGTCTTTGTATAGGTGTGCATATTTTTTCTCCTAATTGCCTACAATAAATATGTACAATTCTCTTATTGTTTGAAGACACACACTCACACACACAAGTCTCTTACATGGAGGATGGGTGGGAAGTAGAGAACACTAAGAAGAGGTACTGGTATTTTTCTATCTTTGGCTTTTCTTTTCTTTTCACATCTGACAGGTAAGAAAATGAGCATAAATACCTTCTTTGACTAAGCTGTCAGTGAAGAGACTGGTGAGGATGTTGGCAGGAAGGTTACCATTGCCCAGCAGAATCCCAGACAGCATTGCCAACTTGGTCTGCTCTGCTTCAGAAAAGGCTTTAAGGAAGAGGAGAAGCTGTGGGTCAAACAAAAGAAACCATGTCTATAAAGTAAAGGACTAAGGTAGAAAAATAACACACAATGTACATCCATAGCTAGACGTCACACAACCGGTGGGTCTTATGCAGCACACTTCTTATTCATTGGAGACACACCCATATGTTCGATTATAAATTGGATGCGTTATCATAGTTCCTTTCTTCCAAGTTCACTTACAACAAAGCTATAGATAGCATTCATGGGAAGGAAAACAGACATTTGGAGAACAATGTAAATGGGTCACATAAATAATTTACATTCGACTTTGTATATGACAAAGTGTAAGTATTACAAAGCGTTTTCTGAAATACACTATTGTCTTTCATGTTTTTCACTTCTATGCATGCTTCCCCCTCCATCCTCATCCTACAATACATCTACCCATCTTCTTTGGGTTATTACAAAAAACAAACAAACAAAAAAAAACAGGAGTCAATAAGCTTTGACATGTAGCATATACTTTTCTGAGCCCACAGCATAAAAAACTTTTTAAAAACAAGACTGCTGAGTGAAAAAAGGGTTTTCTAGGTTCTTGATGCCTCTTTTAAAATAATGAGATTCAACACAACATTGTAAATCTGCTATACTTCAATAAAAAAATAAAGTTAAAATAAAAAAATAAAAACAATAAAAGATATATAAACAAACAAACAAACAAAAGTGAAATTCAAACTAGGTATTTCCTAGATCATACAGTTTTACCACCAGCCCTGGTGATGAGGTAATGACGGATGTAAGATAAAGAAAAGTTCCTAGCAGAGTAAAGGCCTCTGCTGTGATTTTGTAGTGAGAGGATGGCAGTGTTGTTTGGGTCCTTCTGGGTCACAATGCTGCCATCCTCTTATCCCAGCAGTAGGGAAAGTAACAAAGTAGCAACCCCAGAGTGGTTGAAGGGAAGCCAAAGCAAAGGGGATTAGACCCCACTTGCCATTTTGAATTCTAAGAGTATCCAGGCTTATAGAATGCCCTCCTTCCTAACCCTCCTCCACTTAGGGCTTTGACTATATTATATTTATATTCCATGGCTATTTTCTCTGTTTCAACAGACCTTGGGCATGTTACTGAGATTCCCCAGGGCCCAGTATCACTATCGGGGCCCTGTTGACTTTTTCATTACTCTGTACTGACAAAAAATCACTGGCATCAATATAGGCTTATTAAATGGTTTAGGGCCAATGAAATTCCATTAGCTCTGTGCAGTGGGTAGGACTATATTAACTTACCATTCCCAACAGTTAAAGGATTATTACATTACAGAGAGGTTATGTGACCCCAAATATTTATATGATGAGTAAGTGGCAGAACTGGAACCAACCAGTCCATTTCACTCCCAATTTATGCCTATTAAAATCTCACTGATTTAAAAAGAAGTCACTTTCTAAGTTCACAAGAAAAGAGGGAGTGAGGGAAGGAGGTATCAATGGTTAAAGCTCCAGTGAGCCCCAGGAATGGGGTAAAAAAAACCGACAAAACTGTAGCTACTTTATATTAATCTGGCTTCTTTCTCTTATTATCAAAATAAGTAAGATTGAAGTAAATAATGAAAAATAGCGCCCAAGATTAAAATATTAACACTACTTGTTTAAGCACATTAATATACTCATATGCATCAAAAAACCCCTCAATTATAACAAAATGGTGCAAAAATTATATCTTTTCTTAAAATTAATATCCACATTGCTCAATTATACTAGTCAGCATTAAAATCAGATGCTACATGTATTGCAGCAGAATTTTCTCTAAAAATTGGATACACTGGGCTTTCCTGGTGGTGCAGTGGTTGAGAGTCCACCTGCCGATGCAGGGGACACGGGTTCGTGCACTGGTCCGGGAAGATCCCACATGCCGCCGAGTGGCTGGACCCATGAGCCATGGCCCCTGAGCCTGCGTGTCCGGAGCCTGTGCTCCGCAACGGGAGAGGCCACAACAGAGAGAGGCCCGCGTACCGCAAAAAAAAAAAAAAAAAAAAAGGATACACTGTGAAAAATAAATAATTCTTGAAAGCATGTTCATCAAATGAATCAAATGGAAAGTTTTCAAGGTTCAAATGAACTAAAAGAAAAACATGAGTGATATTATTAGGCAAAATGATAAGATGTTTATTTGAATGCTTTAACATCATTTTTTTGTCATATCTATCCCTCTATTTTAATGATGCACTTGTTATTTTCTAAACATCTATCAATATAATGGACCACTTTTATCCATTTAAATGTTTTTTCATGTTAAAAAAAGTAATACCTGCTAGTAGAACAAATCTAACAACACAGAATAATATAAAAATGTGAGTAATCTCCTCTTTAATCCTATTTCCTTAGAATTAACATTATTAACAGTCTGACGTGTTCTTTCAGATTTCTAAATGCAATTATATATGTCTACATTTTATAAATAACTAGATGCATATACACATGCTTTTACTGAATTATGCACTGATAATAGCTCAAACTTGTTAAGTGAAGCAGACAGTCTTCTGAACACTTCATGTGTATTAATAATTACAAAAGTCTTGATCCTCGTTTTAAGACAAAGAAATCTGAGGCACAAAGAACTTAAGTGACCTGCCTAAGGTTAAACTTCTACCAAATGGTTGCTTTTTCATTCAACAATTCATCATAGACATTTTCTTTTATCAATTCACGTGGTTATGCCTCATTCTTTAAATGACTGCATATTATTCCACTGTATTGAGAGATCATAATTTAATTAACCCATCTCCCACCATGAACATTTAGGTTACATCTCAATACTGTGATGAACGTCTTTATACATATAGTTGTATGTATCCATGCCGAAGGATTCTTTTAAGTGTGAAAGTTGAGTCATGGAGAATGTAAATTTAAAACAATGATTTTACTGTTTAAATGTTCTTCATTATACATGGAACCGCTTTGAACAAAGGGAAGTAAGAGTAGGTAAGCAGCAAAGTAGATGTTGCAAAGTAACAAAGTAACAAAGTAGATGATCTCTTTATTCTCTTGGTTTATAATTTAGGCATATACCTAGAATCAGAGTAACAAGTTAATGTAGTGACTGCTATATATAAATACAGAGGAGCTCCAAATTAGAAGGAGGAACATGCTGCAGTTTCTGAAAAGAGGGCTTCTTTAATAAGGTGCTATTGTTTATTTGGCTACTTATTAGAGGCCAATTACTGTATTAAGTACATTACAGCTCATCTCATTTATTAGTACAACAACCATAAAGTATGTACTTTTATTGCAGCTATTTTATAGATGAGAAAAACCACTGAGATTTACACCCAGACACTATTTCCAAAGATGTGCTTCTATCCCCTTTGCTAAACTGTATCTTCTAAAATTAAGGAATTTTACTGAGTATTAGCTGCTGTGCTATGCTCTTTCACAAGCTTTAACTAATTACATATTCTGTAAAGTTATTCCTTTGAACAAAGCATGCTGGCTTACATTAAACATGAAGGAAAAATTCTAGGCTAATCACGTTTTCTTTCTACAGCTATTAGCTAATGATCTGTCATACTCATTCCTTCATTCAACAAACATTTATTAAAAACTTAAGAGGTCCATGGTACTTCTGGACCATCACAAAATTTTTGTCCCTCTTCATTTCATCATTTTAGCAAACAGAGCATTACAGTTGAATTTTTACCTTTTTCATTTCATCCTCAAATGCCTTTTCCAAATACTTATATCTCCTGATGAGTTTATTGAAGACCTAAACGTAAAAGAGAACCAGTCAATATTACGTGAACAATTTTAAAAGGCAATAGAAGGAGGTGTAGAAACTCACCCTAACTACAAGGGTCTACACTAATAAAAAGGTGTAGTTAAACATTCTCAGACTGTGGTATGAGAACTATCAGCATTTCAAGGAGTTATTATGACCTGAGGGAAAAAGAGGATCAAAATGCACATGTAGAATAAAACAGATTCACTTGAGAATGTAACAGGTGAGAACCAAAAATAACTTTGATGAAAATGAAATGAATATAATTTTAAAACTGTGTGATGCAGAGATTGAAAATAACTGAAACTAAGGGGATCATAGATAGAATCACTTACACGCTGGATATGATGAAGAGGAGATCAGAGTTCAGGAGACAATATACTCCAGGTGAACACAAACATGATTTCAGCAGATAAGCAATAAAGATTACTGGCCTCCACAATCTAGTTAGAATTCTCAAGCAGGGTTTGCAACTGTGTCAGTGGAATTCTAGACTGTTTTTAAGAGGAATGATGTTTGTTATGGATTGAGTTCCTGTTCCTCCTAAATCCATATGTTGAAGTCCTACCCTCAATGTGACCATTTGGAGGTAGGGACTTCGGGACAGGGTTAAGTGAGGTCATAAGGGTGGGGCCCTAGTCTGACAGGACTGATGATGGTCTTCTAAGAGCCAGGAAAGGAAACCTCACAAGGAACCAAATCCACTGGCACCTTGATCTTGGACTTCCCAGCCTCCCAAACTGCAAGAAATAATATTCTCTTGTTTAAGCCACCCAGTCTGTGGTATTTTGTTACGGCAGCCCGAACAGACTAATACAATGTTCTTATTTAAATGGGGATTTTATAAATACTATTTTAATAAGTGTCAAAATGATTTCTGAATACAATTCTTTTCTCTTATACCCACGTGATATACTCTCATCTAAAACTCTGTGTTTCTTCCTTAATGTGATCAAGATGGAGTTCAAGAGTAAAAATTATAGTGTTGCCCTTTATGAGGAAAGAAAAATGAGCCAGGAGGGAATTGATAATGCAATAAGGAAAAAAATAAATAAACTATACTGAAGTCCCACAGATGTGATTTCCAACTTACACGAGCACTCACATATTTCTTAGTGTGATTATCATCAGGAAAAAGAATTCTCCTTATCCAAGAATGATTATCCAAATCCCCACAGGTAAATGTTTACATATGAAAGCAAAAGTCATTATACTACCAAAGTACTCTTCAATGAACTAACAGCTTATAAAATTAACTTCCACTCAAATACCTTTCTCAATTTAATCTCTCTCCCTGACTACCCCATTGACCTCTGTCAGTCTATCAGTATATAATAATGTTTAATAAACTTAGAAACAATAATGTATCAAAAGTTCTTTCAAATATACATATTCCATATGAAAAAATAAATCATAAGTAAAAGAAACTATCCTATTTAGAAATAATGATGAGGTTAAGTCTATATAGATCTTTTCAATTTTATGAGAATAGTAGAGTACTGATTTTTCTTCCAGGCCTTCTTATCTTTCTTTCCCAGTGGGACTCAAATAGCAAATAATACACCTTGTACTTGCATTAATTGAATCCTAACAAAAATTCTCTGAGGAAGGTAAGGCAGGCGTTAACATCATTGACAGACCTGGAAACTGCTACTAAGTATCAGAGCAGGAACAGAACTCAGAAATTCTGATCCTCAGTGAACTTATCTAATATATCATAAGGCGAGAGAGAATTTTAAACGAACAGCTTTTGAATTGAGAACATCTGCTTCAGTATCCACCTGGCCCAAGGTGTTTGTGGCCATTGACATAAGACAGTAGAAGCAAAGATTTAGAGAGGACAGGTTAGAACATCGTCCACTGAACCCACGTGCTTAACCTTTTGGTCCATTTTTAAAGATTTCCTTGGTTTTTACCTATTACACATTTCTTAAATATAAAAAAGGGGAAGAAATATCTATGCTAAAATAGCATGTGATTAAAATAATAATTTTTGAAGTTCAAATTCTTAATGGCCACATATCCCAAATTACTCAGCTTAGCATGCCTTACACATTTTAATAAACAAAGTAAAGACAGTTTCTAGCATCTGAAATCACGTAGGTGCCAGGGATTCCTATGGCCTTTTTCATATATATATATATAATGAAATGTGTAAAACAAGAAGACTTGTTGACCTGGGACTTGCCTTCATGGTTTAGATGGGAATAAAAACTGACTTTTAAGAAGAGTCAGTGAAAGAATCAGAATAGGAACACACCAACCCTAAGCTGGCTGGTCACAATGCACATATGTTCAGTTTTAGAAGGTAATGTCTACAAGGTTGTCCCATTTTACACTACCACCACTTCCTGATCTTCACCAGGGCCTAAATACTTCTTAATTTTCACCAGTCTAATGAATGCAAAAGGGTATCTCGATATTAATTGAAATTTTCTCGATATTATTGAAATTTTCTCAATGAGTTTGAACTCATTTCCTTTGTTTTTTGGAGGAATTGTGTTTCCTCTTTTCTGAAATGCCTGTAAGTCTTTTCCTAATAGGTTGCTTGTCCTTTTCTTATTGACTTACAGTTCTTTGTCTAATCTGGATATGAATCCTTTATCAGTTTTATGTATTACAAGTATCTTCCTGCCTCTTTCTTTTAAACAGTTACCCGAGAGTCTGTTAATATGAATTACTAAACTCTATGGATTGACTTATGTATTGTTTTCATCCTTTGATATTATTACAAGCAACACTATAATAACTGCCGCTGTTTGCGTCACTTTACACCTGCCACTGTCTGCAGGATGAAGTCCTCGAAGTAGAATTGCTGAGTCAAAGGGAATGTGTAGTTTTAGTTTTGAAAGAGAGTGCTAAACTGCTCTCCCTAAAGCTTGGACCAATATATACTCCTCCAGAAATTATGATTCCCCTTATCTCTTATAGGTGAAAGGTAAAGAAACTCTACTTTGGTGAAGCTTTAATGTCCATTATTACAAATGCAATTCAGTGTCTCTTCCTATGCTTAAGACCTATCTAATATCCCTATTTAAAAAGTGGCCTGTAGAATTTCTGAACCTAATGTTTTCCTAAATCCTGTTCAAATGTTTCCCTTCCAGTACAACAATCTCTCAGTGACAGGCTCTACCTGAGCATAGTTTCGGATGGTTTCGTGATCTTCATTTGCTGAAAACACACAGTGGTTGGTCATCTTGGTCTTGTCACCATCATCTATGCGTGTTCCTCCAGGGGCTAAAAAGGGAAAGGTAATGACCATTAGGACGATGCTGAAATCAGAAGAGCATTTGCAGAAGAGATCAATTCCTGCACATCAAGGAAAACGATAAAGGTAGACGTCACATAAAGTTTCATAGAATGATGTGCAACACACAGTTTTTAGATTATCATCTTAATAAAATTTTGTACAGGTGGTTGTATTTATTACAAAGGGCTAATTAAACCTTGTGCAAAAATTAATTGCATGAAAATAGACTCCTGAAGGAGGTGACTTTTCTAAAAACTAATTTACTTATAAAAGATGCATACATGTTATGATTTGTTTACATTTCTAACATAATGCAAAGTGGTTGTTCGATTTTCTATTCCTACCATAGTGTATGATGAGATTGTTGTTCTACATACTTGCCTTCACTAGATCCTACCACTACAAGTCTGGTTCTTTCCAAAGTATATCTTTAACCATGGCAGCTAAACAATAACATTTGTTCAGTGAATTTAACTTGATTATTCTCAGTGCAGTTCCTGATGTTTTCCCACATCGGGACATGATTCACTTTTTAGGCTTGATGATATTTTGCTGGACTCCAGTTCACCAATACTGGAACTGCCCAGACCTGGCTTTTACAGATCTTGCTGGTTTCTACTTCAGTAGGCATTAAAAATGTTCCCTCCTCCACCAACTCAGTTATTCACACAGGGTTGAACAGTATACACTCTGACCCCTTGTCATTTGTATTTGATCACCCAGCAGTTGCACTGGCTAGGAAAGAGTGTATTTTATCCTCTCTAACCTTTCTTCCCCATGGCCTATACAGTAATCATGGAATAAATGGATAGACCAAAAGAATGCCTTTTTTCCCTTACTCCACTTTCCTCATTCAAAGGCTCCTCCTGTAAGTTTCAATGGTGGTCATTACAAACATTGGTTGATTAGAAGACCGGAGTCAGAACACTAGGTATTTTTGTTTTCTGATTCTACTTTATCAGAATAAGGGTAGAAATTTGAGCAAGCCAAGTTAGAGTAATAACTATTACACACTCAACAAGTATTTGCAGAGTATACACTTGTATAGGCCACTCTATTTATTTTAGTGTTTTGATTTGAGTCATATTTCAGATCTTTGGATGAAATGAGCTACACATAACCAACTTTTTTACAGGCTCCGGCATACAGTTTTATAAGTAAATTAGTTTTTAGAAAAGTCCGCTCCTTCAGGAGTCTATTCTCATGCAATTAATTTACGCACAAGACTTAATTAGCTCTTTGTAATGAATACAACCACCTGGAACAAAATTTTATTAAGATGATAATCTTCTAAAAACCCTGGGCTAATGATTCCTATCTGATAGAAGTTACATAACTGAAAAGTCTGATTTTGAAACTATAGTCTTTTCTCTTAAGAGGTAAGATTTAAAAATTGCAATCCCTTACAAAAGAAAATATTTGTTACACATTGATAATATTGCTACACCTCACATTTAAAATTTTGTTCCCTGATATCGGGACGAAGTATGAATTGCCATTTCTAAAAATTTTGGTGATCCTGCTGTTTTTCTCAAACTAGAAGTAAAAGAATTTTTTAAAAAAATTTTTTATAAATTTATTTATTTTGGGCTGTGTTGGGTGTTCGTTGCAGCGCGCGGGCTTTCTCTAGTTGCGGAGAGCGGGGGCTACTCTTCATTGCAGTGTGCGGGCTTCTCATTACAGTGGCTTCTCTCGTTGTGGAGCACGGGTTGTAGGCTTCCGTAGTTGCGGCATATGGGCTCAGTAGTTGTGGCTCACGGGATCTAGAGCACAGGCTCAGTAGTTGTGGCACATGGGCTTAGTTGCTCCGTGGCATGTGGCATCTTCCCAGACCAGGGCTCGAACCCGTGTCCCCTGCATTGGCAGGCGGATTCACAACCACTGTGCCACCAGGGAAGCCCCGGGAAAAGTAAAGTATTTATTGTATCTACTCTTCAAAGGGTACGACTGAAAAACCAAGGTAACTGTTGTCTCAAGAATAACAGGGGAAGGTAAATATTTTTGTAGGTGTGAAGAAAATTCTTACATACTCCATTTGTAAACAAAATGTTTATATAAAAAGAATGCAGCTGGCTGACTTTATTCATTATATCATAGGTCTGGCCTCAGTAGACATCTGGGGTTGTACTGCCTGTGCTCATAAGTTGTACCAAACATTTGCCCTCCCCTCTTTTGGATGGATAGGTGTGGTGTGAAGGAGTGAAATCTAGGCTGCAGATATAAATTTGTTGATCATCATTATAGAGATGGTAAATGAAGTCTTGAGATAATCAATGCAAAGCATATAATTTTAAACATATGTAAGGGGACAAGTATGGAAACCTAGGAGTCACGTGAGAAGTGGCATCTAGAGAGGTAGGACGGAGTCTAAATGGTCCTATGTAAGGCAAGAAAGGAAAGCATTTCACGAATGATGAAAGGGTCAACAGTGCTGCCAGGAAGGCGCTAAGAACTGAAAAGCGTGTGTTGAATTGAATGATGAAGTCATGTGTGACTTTGGCAAGAACCAAAACCGACCGAAGACTATTCTTGCAGACCATTTACCAGTGCATTGATAAAAGTATACCGTAGGGATAAGACAGGAATAGAGGCGCAGACCTACTGGAGAACGGACTTAAGGATATGGGGAGGGGGAAGGGTGAGTTTTGACAGGGCGAGAGAGAGTCATGGACATATACACACTAACAAACGTAGTAAGGTAGATAGCTAGGGGGAAGCAGCCGCAAGGCACAGGGATATTAGCTCGGGGCTTTGGGACAGCCTGGAGGGGTGGGAGGGGGAGAGTGGGAGGGAGGGAGACGCAAGAGGGAAGACACATGGGAGCACATGTATATGTATAGCTGATTCACTTTGTCATAAATCAGAAACTAACACACCATTGTAAAGCAATTATACCCCAATAAAGATGTTAAAAAAAAAAAAAAAAAGTATACCGTAACTAAGGAAATGGAAAAAGCCAATAATCACATCAGGAAAGGTTCAACTTCACTGTTAATTATGGTTTTCATTCTTTTTAGAATCATCTAAGGTAACATAACACTCATGGGCATGAAAGGCAACAACATACTGCAGAGTAAATATAAAACAGCATGTAGAGTATCACATTTGTATAATATCATCCCATTCTCAAAAGTTTATGTATTTCGGTAAAGAGATTTCTAGGAAAGAATTAACCAAAATATTAACAATAGCTATCTCTGTGTATTGGGATTTGAACACACGATAAAGAGCTTTTTATATGTGGACTTGAATTATCTACAGGGATAAACTGAGACTTTCATAAATGATAAAACAAAATAAACTTGGTACGCAGTGAAAACAAGCAGTTCAGATCAAAAGGGGGTCTGAAAGTAAACGGGACCATGTACCAGTACAGATAGATCTAAGAGCTCAGAGGGAAGAATTAAAGGGTAGCTCTACCTAAAAATGCATGTATACACCCTGGCTTAAAGTAGATTGGCTTAAGCAGCATTTCTCAATGAAAGGCACTCACAGCACGCTGGGCAGGGCAATTTTTCATTGTACTGAATGTTCCTTGCATAGCAAAGTAGGTGGCATACCTGGCCTCCACTCCCAAGTCTTTGTAGCAACCAAAACACTTCCACACATTTGCGAAGGGCCCCTAGGCAGCTGAAAGTCACTGGCCTAGGGATCTGACAATTTCCAGTGATTTATGGTTACCATAGGAACTAATTATGAAAACCAAGTTCTAAGAATAACTATGAAAGGAAAAATGGGTGGTTGTGATACCTAATAAACATTTAGAACAATATACCATACCACTTAAATAGTATTCTGAAGCCTTTTCCCCTGATGTCCCTGCTCTATAAGACATAGTTTTTATTTTGCTTTTTATCTATCTTTAACAACTTCCAAACTTCTATCTTTAATCCTTTTACCTATACACTCACAATTACAAGGATTTTTTAAAAACTAGATTTAAACTATATTTCGTAGACAGTTTTCTATGGATAAAATAAATTTTAATGAGAATTAAATTTAATGGGGATTCTTTTTAAATTTGTTGACACAGTTAAATCTCACTGCTCACTATGCCAAAAAAAAGAAAGAAAGAAAAAGAAAAAAAGGGTGGGACTCAAAAGAAAAGTGCTATGGCAATTGGGATTTAATGATATATACTGGAAGGATCTAGATGACAAACGTAAAGTTATACTCTACTGTAGAAATTACTCCTCGTAAGTCCACTCCAGAAACATTCAAATATTAGGGACACATGGAAAAACTGGCTTTTACCTAAAGTCAAGGGGCCAATCATGTTGTATGTCAACAAAAATCCTCAATGCTATGCCTCTCTTAACTAACAATCATTTCATAGCCACATTAATACCATTCTAAATCGTAATCTAGGCAAAAGTTGTAGACTCCCATTTACATTTTTTTTACCAACTATCATAAATGTAAGCTTATAAAGATTCTATCTCATAAGAAAATCTTTCAGTAGAATTGAAAGTACATAATATTACAAGAAGGTGCTCTAATGTATGGTTTACCGAGCATACTGCCAGCCACCAGGATATCGAAGAGTGTGTCTGCATAGCGACGATAATCTAATCTTGAGCCTGTAGAGTCCAGAAACTTGGCTACAGCTTCAAGGTCATCACCAGCTTCATTAAGTCCCTGGATGAGTGTATCCCTGAAGACTGTGGGTTCGAATTTCTCTTTTTCATCTAAAATAAATACAGAATACAATTATCCTTTTACTTACACAACATATTCCCAAATGCAACCATACATTTCCTTTGTTCACTGGTTTTTATTTGATAGTATGATTATTTAAAAGTTGAAGGATGACTAAGTTTTTCTACTAGTTTTTCATGTTAAAGCCCTTGTTTAAATATTTATTCAAGCAATTTATTTCTGTTGCAAGGGGCCACACTCTATCTAATACATTAAAAAATTGATGATTGATCATTTGTGTCACTCATAGGATAGGCCAATGTAAACTACTAACCCTATCTATCTGATAAACAATAAAGTATAACAATCAAAACTTAAAATTTTGTTCCACTTAAGACAGAAAAAGAAAATGATGTGGGGAGAATCACTTAAGAATAAGGGAGAATATATAAACAAACAAAATAAAGATTGGGAGGAAGAAAATCAAGAGGGGTATCTCTTTAAATTTTTTTTAATCGAGATATAATTGACACATGATATTATATTAGTTGCAAAAATACAATATGATTTGATATTTGTATATATTACAAAATGATCACCATAATAAGTCTAGCTAACATTCATTACCCTACATAGTCACACATTTTTGTCTTGTAATGAGAAATTTTAAGATCTTTCTTAGCAACTTTCAAGTATGCAATACAGTATTTTTTTTAACTTTTAATTTTATATTGGAGTATAGCCTATGAACAAGGTTGTGATAGTTTTAGAGGCACAGCAAAGTGACTCAGCCATACATACACATGTATCCATTCTCCCCCAAACTCCCCTCCCATCCAGGCTGCCACATAACACGGAGCAGAGTTCCCTGTGCTATCCAGTAGGCCCTCGTTGGTTATCCATTTTAAATATAGCGGTGTATGCATGTCAATCCCAAACTATCCCCTCCCTCCACCTTCCCCCCTCATAACCATCAGTTCGTTCTCTAAGTCTGTGAGTCTGTTTCTGTTTTCTGCAATACAGTATTATTAACTAGAGTTATTAAGCTGTACATCACATCCTCATTACTTATTCTATGATTGGAAGTTTGTACATTTTGACCACTACCTTCACCCACTGCCCCCTCCCCACCACGTCCCCACCAGTGTGCCTCTGGCACCCATCAATCTGTTATCCATGAGCTGTTTTTTTTTTTGCGGTACGCGGGCCTCTCACTGCTGTGGCCTCTCCCGTTGCAGAGCACAGGCTCCGGACGCGCAGGCTCTGTGGCCATGGCTCACGGGCCCAGCCACTCCGCGGCATGTGGGATCTTCCCGGACCGGGGCACAAACCCGTGTCCCCTGCATCGGCAGGCGGACTCTCAACCACTGCGCCACCAGGGAAGCCCCATGAGCTGTTTTGTTGTTGTTGTTTTAAAGATTCCACACGTAAGTGAGATCATACAGAATTCGCCTTTCTCATTTCACTTAACATAATGCCCGCCAGATCCATCCATGTAGTCACAAATGACAGGATTTCCTTCTTTTTATGGCCGAGTAATGGACAGGTTGTTTCCATATCTTGGCTTATTGTAAATAATGCTGCAGTGAACATTGGGGTGCATGTATCTTTTTGAGTTGGTGTTTTCATTTTCTTCCAATAAATACCCAGAAGTGGAGTTGCTGAATCATGTGTAATTCTATTTTTAATTTTTTAAGGAACCTCCATACTGTTTTCTATAGTGGCTGCACCAATTTACATTCCCACCAATACTGTTCAAGGGTTCTCCTTTTTCCACATCCTCACCAAACACTTGTTATTTCCTGGAGGAATTTTTTTTTTTCAACAAGATATATTATTCCAGAGTACTTAAATATTTAAAAAATATCGTGAGCTATATACGTTTATATATCCAGCTTCAGAGCAGATGTTCTCAACCTTCTTGTTTTCATGACCCCTTGACGCCCTTCAGAAGTATTAAAGATTCCAAAGAGCTCTTGTTTATGGAGGTTACATCCATGGATACTTACTTTATAGAAATTAAAGCATAAAATTACTTATTACATGAAAAATATTAGTGAGAAGAGAAGCACTGTTTTACACTGTTGCAAAGCTCTTTAATGTCTGGCTTAATGGCAGACAGAGTTCCAAACATGCTGCATGCAATCTGTTGCAATATCACACAACCTGTGGCCACCCACTGTAAACTCATGAGAGAATGTGTGAAAGGGGCAAATGATATCTCGGTATTTAATTCGAAAGCAGTTTGGACTTTGTAGACGCCCTGAAGTATTTCAGAGGATTTAGGGGTACAGATATTAGGTAAGTTCCTCTCCTCAGCAGACTCTAGGGAGACATCTTGTGGAAGGTCAGTTTGGAGCAAAATCTTGAACAAAATAAAGATCATATGCTGTTGAAAAAATGTGAAGCTAGCAAACTAGAGGTCAGAAGAGGTGTAAAAAAAAAAAAAAGGCTAGGTTAAAGGCAAAGTATGTAGGATTCAGTTCAAAGGATTTCACCTTTCCCCCCACCCTTATGCAGAGTCTGCATATGGGGAGAGAGGGGCAAAAGATGAACCCAGAAGTTAAAAAAAGAAAAAAAATTCTATCACATGTGTCTTTAGAGATAAGTAGATATTGCAACTGTAAAAAAAGAAGGAGAAGAAGAAAAGAATGCTATAGAAAAAGAAACATTTCATGAATTAAAAGAAAAAGTTCTAGAAATGAAAAATATGACAGAAAAACATATGAACTCAACTGAAGAGTTAAAAGTGAAAGCTGAGAATATCTCTTAGAAACTGGGAAAAAAGTCAGAGACCTACAAAATAGGAGCAGAAGGGTAAGAAAAAGAGCCGACCCGTCAAATGTCCAAATAATAAGTGAATAAAAATATTTTTTTTTTAAAAAGGAAAGGAAAGGATTAAAAAATTTCAAGAAAGCTTTACAGTGTTGAAGGACATGAGTTTCCCAATAAAGGATTGTCTAGGGACCCAGCACAAGGACTGAAAATGGATCCACAAGGTGCATTCATTACCGTGAAACTTCAGAACACTGGGAATAAAGCAACTCTCTGAAGTTTCAGGTGCAAAAATCCAAATCACATATAAAGTATCAAGAAACAGAATGACTTTGAATTGCGCAACAGAAATACCAGAAACCTGAAGATATTCCTTCAAAATTATGAGGAAAAACAATTTCCAAACTAGAATTCCAGTGTTCGGTCACACTGCTAATCAAACATAAGAGCAGAATAAACGTATTTCAAGACATTCAAGGCCTCAAAAATTATGTTTCTGATACACTCTTTTTAAAAGCGACTGAAACAGACACCACACCGAAATGAGAGAATAACTCATGATTTCACAATCTTAGTAAGTCACGAGATCCCAGGAAAAAGAGAAAAAAAATCTAAGAGACAGACAACAGTACTCTTCAGGACAGTGGTGAAAGGACATTTCAAGCATTTCAGGTTAACAGCTGGACACTTGGCCTAGAGAGCAAACCAAATGGAAGAGGGTTTTTCAATACAATCATACAATATGATATGATACATAGTCAGAATTCCTTCAATGTAATATCATTGTTAGAATTCCTAAAGTGTTTATATTAAGAGATTTACATAACAAGGGAAAGGATGGGGTTGACTAGTCTTAAGGTACAGAAGACTAAGCAAAAAAAGAGATTTTGATTATTATTAAACTCATTAAATCCAAAGAGAAAATGGTGTTCAGAAAAATAAATCAAATAATAGTTCAGCTCTGAAGAACATGTACCAAGTCACAATAATATACACCCTAAACAGGAGTCTAGCTAAAACTGTGATATAATGAAAGGACGGAGAACGAGAAGAGGTTTGCAGGTGGGTGAGGCATGAAAGAGCTGAACCCTTATCTCCCATAGGAGGAAATGCATCTAGAATACCTCCAACAGAAACATCAAGCATCAGCCATACAGCAGTGTTATTTGGCCACAGGAATGCAAATGCTAAAAGAAGCGGTTAAAGAGTAGAAAGAGCTCCGCTGGGGTCTTGCAGAACTGTTTGACTATTTAAACCACGTACACGCATGACTTTGATAACAATTAAAAACTACATGTAAAAACCAGACAGCAGCTGCCTGGTTTGTACAGACTGCCTACCTACAGCCTAACAGAAGGGATGCGTTGTAAGGGGTTAATACCACAGCCTCAGAAACAGAGAAGAATGGCATTCCCAGTACCAGTCAGAGTCACGCAGCATAAGATACCATGAAGACAGATGTAAATTAACTTGAACACTATTCGTCATGAACAAGAGATAAAAGTCCTTTTGATGCCATAAGCAAAACATTATGCAGCCAAGAACATGCAAATGTTGACCGCAGGAAAAACATAATTGGGGTCTTGTTGTGAAGCGGGGGAGGGAGAGAATGGGCACCCTAGAAGCGTAGATCACGGGGCTCGGAAGAAGTGGGTAACTGTGACCCACAGGATGAACTCATTGGCAAGCATCATCCCCTACTCGGGGTCCAGCCAAAGGGTAATTCACCACCCACCTTGTGTTCCCTCTCCTTGAACACAAAAGCATAAGTAAAAAGACCACGAGCTGCTTATTAAGTCTCGTGACTAGCTCCCAAAATCAACTGAGGCCATCTGCACAATGGACCCCAACATGCTTTGACATTGACTCAGGTGTTAGAACAGACTTTAGTGGTTTGAAAATTATAAATTCAAGACACTGGAAAATATAAGTTGAGCAATAAGGTAAGCTACAACTTCATGCAGACAGCTTTGTTTTGAATCTAAGAGACAACTTAAAAACTCTTCTTTGTAAAAAGGCCCTCATCCACCAGCTATACTTTTCCAAAAGACTTGCTAAGGGAGAGGGAAAGTAAAAGGAGGAAGACAGCACATCACGGCCAGACATATTTCAACAGTGAGTAATAATGCACTAGGTCAAAATGATCAAGGATAGCTTAGGAATCTTAAAAAGTCATGATGGCCTGGGAGGATTAATAATTCTCTTGCAGGATGAAAAGCAAAACTCCCACCTGCTAAGATAAGTGTCCATCTAGAGGAAAACTAAATTCCTATACAGGAAAATGGCAAGAACATTACTGGAAGTTTGGGGAAACAAGACAATATTTTACCCATAGGTTCTTTTTCATCTGAAACAATCAACAGTGTATATGATTTGTATTTCATTTGAGGACAGTGTAGCAGAAGTACCAACAAAATCCTAACGAAAATATGCCATTGCTTCCTTGAGTTTCCATTTGGCAGGTCAAAACTCCCTTGAGGTAGGAAGTACACAATTAGGGTCTCACATTTATACTGTGTTGGTGAATCACAAGTGTGACACTGAAGAGTCAGTCATAATCACCCTCACGCAACATAGAGAAACAGGCCTATTTCCGACACTCAAATACGCCTGTAAGTTATCTAAATGCATTGCTTTCTCTAAGAACTATGGTAAATTGTTAAGACAGCATTTTCCCAATGTGTTAAGCGACAAATAACAATCTACCCTCCCTTTCTGAAGGTCACTGAGTTACAGTAAATGAATAAGAACGATCATGGGTTTTCTAACTATACACACACAGATTTACTTCCGTATATATTTAAAGATTTACCTCATTAGTTCCTAACACCACTTATTACAAATCTAAGAGTGATTTAAAACCACCAAAACGGATCTAAAGCCTCAAAGAGAAACCTGAGTATTGTGGTCCCTCTGGAGGCCTGAAGTTTGGTCATTTCTTTCCCTCCTATTTTCACTAATTTTAATCCAATTTCTCCACAAAATTTAGAGGGAGGCCAGTTCAATTATTAAATATTTCATTTCACTAAGCATAACAATGGCTCAAGGGAGAAGTGTTCATCCTTTCAGATTCCTCCAAGTCACACTAGAAAACATAATCTCTCTGGAGAAAATATTATAAGCAAGATGTGCATATTTCACAAAGGATACGTTTGATATGATGTGTCCAACCATAATGTTTAATTTTGATGTTAAGCAAAAAGAAATACATTTTTATACTAACTTGGCAGGGAAGAGCATTAACTTTGCTAGGAAATAGGTACAAACTGAAGACAGAGCTTCAGAAGACAGCCTATTAAAATGACCTTGAAATATCCTCCGTAGATTTTTTTTCTTGGCTCTATAAAACTGCCAACCATTTATCTGAATTCAGCCCCATCATACTAGCAGAAGAAAAGCCAAAGCACAATGAATCGTCAGGATGCAATTCACTATTATGAAAAGCAGAAAATGAGGTTGACTCCATTTTTTTTTTTCCAGTCAGCAGTTTGGCACAAAATGGCCCAAGTGCTGCTCTAATCCCCAACAGACCTGAGTTATATAAATCTAGATCAACTGACAAATGATAGATAACATATTTCTGGGTGGCTCTCTGTGAGTATTCCCGCAGCTATCAGACACAGGCACAGTCTTGCCCACCAAATGAATCAGAGGCAAACCAGTTCAGTGCTAGAGGCAACCTTTCCAGTCCAAAACTGAAGACTGACCGTAAGGGCCAGTTTACTCGCTGAATCACGCCTGCTCTTGTGCAAGACATCCTTGGGCCCTCTCCTGGCGTTGGAGCTCAGCTACCGTGAGTCAGCGTCACACTAAGGAAGCTGCCCGAGTTGGAGATCCAGGTCTGAGATTAACACGTTCCCTCAGCGGGCAGGTGATGGCAAACCTTCCTTCACCTGACAGTTGGGCATACATTAAATATTATCACATTACTAGGCGCAACAATAGCTTAACTGTAACTAGGTTTCTGATTAAGTCCTTTGGAAATCATCGACGTCATTTATGTTTTTCAAGAAGGCTTTAAACAATGAGACAAAGAACGTACGCTGGTTGCAGCACCTTGCATTGCTACCTGCTTCCAGATTTCAATCCACATTGTGTAGTGGGGACACAGTTTGTAAGAGGGCTAAATATAATAGAAGGAGGTGGTTCAGACTATACTTATACTTAGCTTATGGGGATGAGTCAAGGATGCAAAAGATAAAAATAAAAAAGAGTATAAGACAGAAATACTATACAAAATAACCGTATCTTTTGGTTTTTAAAATATTTTTTAATTTTCATTTTTTTAGTGGGAATGTGAAGCTTTCTGGCAGGCAGCATTTTAGTCCTTACTGTTACCTAGTGACTCTTGCAATCTCTTCTAATTCAAATGATCTATTGTACTGAGAATTCTTTTCTTTCTACATGGCTACACTTGCTACTTACATAGTCACAGCATTGCAAGAGAACTTCAGCTACACGCATTGGCTGAAAATGCCAAAGGCATGTGATATAGCTTATCAGTTCAACAATTTAGCACTCGATGACCATTACATGGCATTCTGCTTCATAATCAGCTACGAGGCCTTCAAAAAGATATTCAATCATCCTTTATCTTTACACATGATACTTCCTTAAATATTTTTCAATCACTCTCCTCAGTGTCAGTCAACATAATAATTTCATACCATGTTTCATATTTTAAAAAGTTTCCCTATTGGGACTTCCCTGGTGGTCCAGTGGGTAAGACTCCGTGCTCCCAATGCAGGGGGCAAGGGTTTAATTCCTGGTCGGGGAACTAGATCTCACATGCATATCGCAACTAAGAGTTTGCAGGCCGCTACTAAGAAGCACACATGCCGCATCTAAGACCTGGCACAGCTTAAATAAATAAATAGATTAAAAAGTTTCCCTATCAACTTTTGACTCAACTGCTCTTAAAACCAAGAGGATATCTACATAATTATACAAAACTGATTAAATATTATAAAAGATTTAAAAGTTCTTTACACAAAAAGAATGGGAAGATGAACATAACAAAAAGGAGTCACTCACATATAGAAATTGCACCAGCCACCATCAAACTGGCTATATCACTTCTCTTCCCACGATAAAAGACACTTGAAAATATCCTGAGTTTTACAGATATTTAGGGCAGTAAATTTAATTCGACTTTCTAAATTCTGAAAAGGCTAAAACTCTTTAATGTCTTCCCTAATTTACTCTTCTCTTAGTTTTACTATCTTGGCTTATGAATGTTTTCTTAAAAACACAAAGAAAGCAAAAACCAAATGCAAACGCTGATGTTAAAAACAGTAAAGTTTATCAACTGCCTTCATAGCCTCACATGAGAGTAAGGCAACCCGAACAGATATAATCATCCTCATTTTGTAGATGAAGACACAAAGCTCAGACAAGTTAAATGACTTGTCCAAAATCAAACACCTAAGTAACTGGTGGTTCTGAGGCTTGAATGCACACCTTCAGATTTTACAGTCAGAGCTCAAAAGACAGAAATTAGTGAGGTCAGGTGGAAACAAAGATAATCCCAATTCCTCTTTGTGGAATTAATTAAGAAATTTCAGCTAAAATTGGAGTCCGGGCAGACCTGTAGGGGGAGCTCTTATACCCTGCCATGCACCATCAATTACTCCAAACAGGAAGATACTTATGCCTTCCTCTCTAGTCTCCAACGGAAAGGTGTTGCCTACTTAACTATCCGGAAAGAAGCAGAGAACTTCTCTCCACCTAACCACAGCCCAGCCAATCAGAGAATGTACCAGACCAACCTATGAGTAGCCTCCATACTCTGGACTCCCAGCTTCCTCACATGGACTGTTGGGTTATTATAGCTCCTCTCAACTCTCCTCTTTTCCCTATAATAGCAAGTTCCTCTTCCTTGTTCTCTGACTTGCCCCATTGTTCACATACCCCGAACTGCAATTCCTCTGGGCTCTTCCCGAAGAAACTCGCTTTTGCTAGTAAAATAACTGGCTGGTGTATTGTTAAACGTGACATTCACCAACCTTATATTTTGATTAGAACTTGAGACACACATTTCCCCCAACCCTGTCCCCGCCACACACACACAAACACACAACACTACCTACCCCTTTTCCGAGTTTTGAACCGCTGGCCTGTTAGCACTGGCTTCTGATGCTTATTCATAAAATTTCTGAAAACAAAGAAAATAAGATTAGGCACTTCGAATAAGCAGTTCATAGAATATATAGCTAATAAGTATATGTTTGACTTCACCCATACTAAATATACTTTTAAAAATGAGATAATTGTAACTACTGAACTAGCAAAACTTTAAGATCTAGTGTGGACAAAAGACACAAGGAAAATAACCACAGACATAAACTTTGATATAAAGGATAAACTCCATGCAATACTTTTGGGAAGCATTTGGTGAATATCTATAAATATTTACATGTGCATAACCTATGGTCCAGCAATTCCTTTACAAGGAATTTGTATAACTTTCCCTTTACAATTTATACCCACACGAGTATGCAAATATACGTGTATGTGTATATATAAAAGGATTTAGCTGCAACATTGTTGGATGCATAAAAAAATGGAAGTTGAATACTCATAAACCTATCTAGTTCAATAAGTTATAATAAGCCATCAAATGGAACTATGAAGCTTTACAAAATAAATTATATCCAATGTACTACATATGGCCCTGGCTACCTCTCTGATTATGTTTCCTACATATACCTCGTCCCATCATTCACTGCTCCAGCCACATTGCCCTCTTTGCTTCTTCCAGTGGGCCAGGGAAGCCATTCACATGGCTTTAACTCTCTGCACTCACTCAAATGCCTCCATTTCAGAGACTTTCCCAGACCACCCTGACTAACAAGGTTCCTTCTCTCTATCTCCCTCTCATCTAGCTCTATTTCTCTTCATAGCTCACAGCAGACCCTGTCATTTCATTAGCATCTGTTTGCCATGGTCTATTTCCCCCAAGAGCAACATCCACGTGGGTAGGGATTTTGTAGGTTTTACTCAATACTGTATCTTTAGCACCTAAAACAATACTGAGAGTAAGCATTTAAATTTAATAAATAATTGTCAAATAAGCTGTTGCACTGATATGGAAAGATGTTCAAGTAAAATTGTTAAAGGAAAAAAGCAAGTTGAATGAAAGAGTGTAAAGCATAATTTTTCGGTTAAAAACGGGGGTACATGTAATATTTCCTTTTCTAGGCAAGGAACATTTAAGAACGATACAAGAAACTGTTAGTAAGCTTTTCATTTGTTTGCTTAACCTCAAAGGATGAGTATTTGGGTATTTTAAATTCTCCTATTGGATTTAATATATAATTAAAAATATCAAAAATGATCTTTTAAAAAAGTGAAAAATCTGCTCTAAAAGACCTTTTACAAACTGAGAATAACCTTGCTGTCATAAATATTACAATCTGAAAATATGTCTAGATTGCCTAAATTATGAGGACCAAACGATTAAGAGAATGTCAAGCAAATGATTTAATTATCTTTCAAAGATTTTTAAAATTGTGATTTGAAAGTGTCTAGATTTTCTCCATTACTTATACCACTAATTATATCTCAAAAATTTAAAAAAATCCTCAAGAATGTGGAAAAATTATTATTCAATTTATATACTAAAACTTTCTTCCAACCCCATGAAAAAAGAGAAACTTCTATTTTCACATAGAAATCAATCTGTTTATCATTGAAAACTTGAATCACCATTTTTAAAGTGAAACTAAAAAAAATGTTTTAAATAAAGTAACAAAGCCCAAAAGTAATTTCTTTTATGGTTTCAGTAGAGAGAATTTTTATCAATCCTATAAAGTGAGCTTACTACATCCTGCTTGGAGATATAAAGGTGACTAAGCCGGATTCCAAGCCCTCAAGGAACACAGAGCCCAGCAGAGATAAAACACAAACATCCACAGTACAATGTGACAGGTGAAACAACAGCGGGACACACCTAGCTAACCAGTATAGAGAAGGGAATGATTGCTGTATGTGTATGGGGCAGCAGCTGCACAGTGAAATAACTACAAAAGCAATAACTTTAATCAATGAAATCTCATTTCATTTGCAAGATGTTGGAAATAGAGTTTCTAATGCATTATTTATATTCACTGCAAAACTCTTTCATTCAGAATTTTCCCTGTTGGAATTTTCAACAGATTCACTCTATACCAGCAAACATTTCCATTGGAGCACAAGTAATGAATATACGTGTGTGTGTGTGTGTGTGTGTGTGTGTGTGTTCTTCTTAATGTTTCCACACCTCCCAAAACACAACAAATACCGAAATACCATACAAAATATTTTCTTGTGTTAGCGAAGAAAAATACCTGTTAAAGAGTTTGGGTCTCCTACTGAGATACAAAACCAAAAATAGAGCCTGAAACTCCTCCAGGAGGTGAACAAGCAAGGAAGGAGTTTCTTTTTTTGCCAAAGATGTTTTTATTTTAGAATTTAAAAATATTTTTAAAGTGGGAGCCCCCTCTAGAAGACTTATTTTAACGTCTAGAATATAAACATATAGAATTCCCTAATTAACTCTACCTTTACACCTTGTTTCTATTTTCCTGCTAATGGGGAATTACTACCAAACACAGCCTACACTGGAGAGAATTACTCTATTTTAAAAATTCTTTAGCTCTGTTTATACTTTCTTTAGTTCTAAATACAAAAGTTTGTTTCTTCATAGCCCAGTTATGCAGGCTTATTTTACACAACCTCAATATAGTCTATGGGGAAAATAATAAAAGAACACATAAACATAAAAAAAGTATGCAAAGATTTTGACACACACAACATGCAAAATAAAACAAACACAGAGACTCACCTACTGGTATTGAAAGACTAAATGAAGATATTCTGTTCACCAAAAGTCTCTATCGTTTAGCTGTTACTATTTGGAGTAGAGGCTTGGCTTCCCTCTAAATTTAGCTCTGGTGCTACATTATAATCTGCTCCAGTGAGGGTCAGCCTTTATAAGGCACTCACTGTAGCTCTGGCTGAAGAAGAGCAAGGGCACTTTGACTAAGAAACTGTGCTGGCTTAAACCTGGGAAAGTAACAAAGGAATATGACTAAGAAACTGTGCTGGCTTAAACCTGGGTAAGTAACAAAGGAAGACTAACAAAGGCAGTTCTCTTAGGCCAAGGTCAAAAGCTCACTTTTTTTTTTTTTGCGGTACGCGGGCCTCTCACTGTTGTGGTCTCTTTCGTTGCGGAGCACAGGCTTCGGACGCGCAGGCTCAGCGGCCATGGCTCACGGGCCTAGCCGCTCCGTGGCATGTGGGATCTTCCTGGACTGGGGCACGAACCCGTGTCCCCTGCATCGGCAGGCGGACTCTCAACCACTGCGCCACCAGGTAAGCCCAAAAGCTCACTTTTATTAGACTGCATTACAACTTACAAGTTGAAATCAACTGAAATCATGATGATTTCGCTTCCATAAAAACTATAACCCAAACACTCACATAGAAAATAAGCTCAAGGGACTTCCCTGGTGGTGCAGTGGTTAAGAATCTGCCTGCCAACGCAGGGGACACGGGTTCGAGCCCTGGTCCGGGAAGATCTCACATGCCGTGGAGCAATTAAGCCTGTGCACCACAACTGCTGAGCCTGCGCTCTAGAGCCCACAAGCCACAACTACTGAGCCCACGTGCCACAACTACTGAAGCCCGCATACCTAGAGCCTGTGCTCTGCAACAAGAGAAGTCACCACAATAAGAAGCCTGTGCACCCCAACAAAGAGTAGCCCCTGCTTGCTGCAACTAGAGAAAGCCCACGCACAAAGACCCAACAGTCAAAATTTTAAAAATAAATAATAAAAATAAATTATTAAAAAAATAAAAAGAAAAGAAGCTTATGTCCCACCAAAATGGAAAAGCTCCACGGTTTAAAATAGAATTTTTAAAAATTGTATGTAAAGTGGTAAAACAAAATGGATTTAAGTATTTCACATGTCATCTAAGAGACTAAATTTCTTGGATAGTTTAGAAGATAAAAGAAGGCCATAAAAATTCTAAAGCGATACAATCAACCAAACATTAGAAACCAGGTACTTTATTAATGAAATAAACATTTTTGAATCAATTTCTATTTAAGTCTAAATGGAAAAGTTTAATTGAAAGATTTTTAAATCTAACATATTAGATAAATATCGCCCCCACCTCACTTTATCTTCTAACTGCCCTCATGCTCTTTTCATATTCCACCCCTTACTCCCAACCAGACTCTGGGTCCAAGTGTGACAATGGGCCAGCAGCATTGAAGGGTCTCATGGCTACTGTGTATTAATTCTGCCACTTGCCCTGCCCACCCTGAGTAGATTGACACCTTGCATGTTGTCTTCCCTCGTATTCTTCCTTAATTCTCTCCATTCTGGAAAGTGTCTGACCTATCACAGAAGGCTGTACCTTCTAGTTGTCCCTACTAGTGGATGCCTGTTCTCAACTAGTAATCAAGAGATTTGGCCTGATACTCTATTCTTGCCTGTTCTTCTGGTCTGGCTCATCTTTGAAGTATGATTATCTGCCTTATGTAAGGCATTTAATATTACTAATATATGCTACACATAAAATAACTATGCTATTCAAACAACCTTTACATTATAAATATGGATACTCTAAAGTGGAGTCAATCTTATTTTATAAAGGGATAGAAAGAAAATATTTTGGGCTCTGTGAGCTACATGGTCTCTGTTCCAGCTACTCAGTTCTGCTGTTATAGCCTGAAAGCAGCCATAGGCAATATATAAATAGGTGGTCATGGCTATATTCCAGTCAAACAGTGGATCAGAATGAGCCCCCAGGTTGCAGTTTGCCAACACCCATCCTGGAGAGGTGTACCCAACAGAACTATCTGTGACCGTGAAAATGTCCTCTATCTGCACTGTCTAATATGGCTATTGGACCCTTGAAGTGCAGCTAGTGTGACTGAGGAACTAAATGTTTAATTTTATTTAATTTTCATTAATTAAAATTAAAATTGAAATAGCCAACGTGTCTAGTGGCTATCATGTCAGGCAACCCAGTTCTAAAGCATTCCCTATGGCCCAACACACAAACTTGATAAAAAGGTGAAAACACACTCAAAGGATAGGAATTTTTTAATTAATATTTTTCAAATAAAGTAGCTCTGCAGAGCATTTTGCCCAAATTTCAAAACTATGTGGCTACAGCAGGAAAGAAAAGAAAAAGTACCAAAGCTCAAAGTGAAACTCTCTTTGTACCGTCAATATTACTTAAGACAATGGGAAGAGAGAGACTTCCGATTTTAAGATAATAAAAATTATAGGGCAACAATATTATCCCCAAAGTATAAAGTGTGTCATAAAGATGCAATAACACCAGCACACAAAACTCAAAATATAACTGACCCACTTTACTGCAACGTTCTCAGGATGTACTCTGTGTTTGGGAGTAAGTTTCAAGAACTACCTTTTATTCTATATTTCAAATGGGTAAAATAATATACCATAAAAGAAAACTAAAAATTGCCCATAATTATAAACTATTCTCCTTTCCGTTAAAGCTAAAACTGCAAGAACAAACATCATAAACTCCTGTACAAAAAGTTGTCATATCTAGGGATCGTTTGAATTGATAACACTGTAGCATCCTTCTCTCAAAAGAAAAACAAAATTAAATTGCTCTGTGAAACTTTAAATTATGAACATTCTAAAGTGATACGCTAAATATCTGCCTATAATTACACTACACAATTTTGTTGTCCAGAATAACATTAGCTTGTTCAATATCCTTACCATGATTTTCTAACAGCCTCTCTGGACTCAAAATCACCCAGCCTCTACAACAAACTTCGCTATAGCTCCTAGAAAATTCTGTCTAAGTTTCAGTATTTATAATAATTGAAAAAACATTAAAAATTTAAAATAACAAATAGCCTACCTATAAAAATGTTTCTAAATAAATTCAAATACTTCTTTAATACAAAAATATTACTATTATATTCATATCCTCTTCATTCTTATAATTAATGATATAAAAGAACAAAGATATCTTTCTTAAAAAGCACAAAACTTAAACTATAGTTCTCTCCTCAAAATTTTACAACGGTAGTTTGCAGCAAGGGACATTAATGGTAGGAACTTAAATTGTGTTAAGCAACGACCTTTTAAGAAAGAGGGATCGAAGCCCAAAGGAATTGTGCTGCGAAAAAAAGTACACTAAGTTGACTATATTCATTTAAATCTGCCTTAAGAAGACAAAAAAGCATCGTGATTAAATTTTCATTATGACATTTCCAAATTGATTTCACTTCTTAAACTTTATCTTATTTTTGAATAATGATTCTTGCTTCCCTGTAAATAAAAATATTCCAGAAATTACATTTTAAGTATTAATGTACAACCTCTTCACTGAAAAAAAGACAATTACATAATGTCGCTTATTTCATCTCAATGAAGTTATTTTCAAAAGCTTTCAAGAAGTATAAATTAACTCTGAAATAGTTTCACTCTGCTTATCAATTCATGCCATCTACTCAAGGGACTCTGTAAGCAGTCCCTGGGGCAAGCACATGTCCTTCTCTGGGCCCTTCCACTTTCCCCATTTGGGATCTCTCCCAGGCCCTTCCCTTCCCCCAGCAACTGACCAGCCCCACTCAGCTTCCCAGATGGCCTAATCTTGCTGATGTCATTCTTATGTCTCAACACTTTGAAAAACACAAACACACCTTCAACTACACACACTGTACATACTTTGGCCTTTAGAAAACTCATTCCTCAAACGTAACATTTCAGCGTATCTTAATAGCAAAGTGTCTTAAAACCTCTATTCTAGTTAAGACCCTTAGAACTTTTGTCTGCAAGACAACAGGATAGTGATAACAATTGCATACCTATGGTATTTCAAGTTGTAAGTTCAGAGAATTTAGAGGAAATGGTGGCATGAAACAGAAATATCCAATGATTAAATGTCTAGTTGTGGTTTAAATATATTTATTAATTTATCAAGTATTTTAGGGCGGGCTTATTGTGTATCAGGCACTGTACTAGAGCACTGGTTTCAATCCAGGGTTAATTTTGTTCCCCAAGGGTCATTTGGCGGTGTCTGGAGACATTTTTGCTTGTCATGCTGGGAGAAGGGGGCTGCTACTGGAATCTAGTAGGTTGAGGCCAGGGATGCTGCTCAACGATCTACAACGCTGTAGGAGAGCCCCCTACGACAAAGGGTTATCTCGCCCAACGTTTTAATTGTGCCAAGGTTGGAAAACCCTGCATTAAAGAGGAAACAAAGGTAAGCAAAGCCAGAGATGGGCCTTGCTCTCAAGAACTGAAAATTGTGCACACAGGTCTAAACACATCAGAGCAGCAACCAGCCAGATATTTCCTTGAAAGACTTATTTCTGTTTGCCAAACATTAATGTCAATTGTAGACAAAACAAGTGCATCACCGAGTAGCTCTGGCAGGTGGTGATAATGGGGAGGGGCTATGTATGTATGGGGGGAGAGGGTATATGGGAAATCTCTGTACCCTTCTCTTAACTTTGATGTGAACCTAAAACTGCTCTAAAAAAAAAATTAAGTTAAAAAAAAAATCAGCAGGGAGTGGTGTCAAATGCCAGAGAGCATTCAGTTGATTAAGGCTAATTTTGTATCAAACACAAAACTGATGGGAGTGTTTATGACTATCAGTACAAATAGAAGAGTAGGAGATAAGTTATTATGGTGAGGGGGACTGAAGTCTGTTCCTCTCTTCTTAGCATTGTAATCAAGGAGGAGAAGATGACAGAATCTTCAGGAAAAAAAAAAAAAAAAACACCCTAGACTGGTTACTAGTGGGAGAATGTTGCTTTGGAGCAATGGCTTTTACAAAACATGGGAATGAAACTTCAGGAAGTTCAAAGGTGGTGACGGACAGGAGTCCAAATGTCTTCTCACTTGTGAGTTCTCTCAACCAGGACACTCCGGCCCCCATCCTCCCAGGAGGGGACCTGCCCAAGCCTGTCTAGCAGATGAAGCTTTATTTGAAAGGCTGCACACACACAAAAAGTTACCTACCATACACATGCCTATTTTACAATGAGGACAGCGTGAAATGGATAGAAATGCCCTAGCCTAGCCTGGGACTTAATGGGACACAGCACACTGATGGTATGAAACTGTATTCCCAGATACAATTTTAAAGGAGTGAATTACAGAAACTCAAATTGAGAGACAGAGAGAGAGAGAAAGAGAGAGAAGACCAGTGCCACATTACAAACTTTCAAGTATACTTTTTCAAAAGGCTTAAAATCATTCATTTGCATTCATTTATTAAACATACCTCTATCTGGTACTGGTCAATAGGGATGCAGATGGGACCAATCAGACAAAATACATAGGCAAGATGCATGGTGCTCACTTTCTAGCAGGTGAGGTTTGACCCAAGCACTGCACAGAAAAACCTGGCAGTGTGAGTTAAGAAGAAGTAATGGTCTCCAGTATGTTAAAGTATATCACATGATGAATTTGAGTTGCATTTATTAATGCTTTAACAATTAAATGTGTGTTGCATTTTTGTTTTTTTACGTTTTAACTTATAATGGATATCCATGAGGTATGGAACACTTTGAAACCTGAAGAGCTAAACCTAGACCCTCATCTCACACTCTGATAAGGTTCTGAGATGTCACGCCACTTGCCTGAGGTCAGGCATTCCATTCTAACCTTGGTGATAAAGCAGAGATCAAAGCAGGAAAATCAGGCCCTCACAAACACAGAACGGTCAGGGCCAGAACCCGTCAACTGTCTACTTGCAGCGCACTTCTCCAAAGAACCAACTGAAGTTGTTGGGTAACATTTATATGATTCTTGAAAGCAGCTTTTTTATTATTTGCCTCATGGATTTTATGGTTTAGAGTCAGAAAGTGAAGCATAAATATTAATTTTAACATCTAGTTCAGCACTTGGATAAACTGAATTAACATATGTTACCTCCCAAATGCCAAATAGTTCTCCGTGGAGTTCTAGTAAGGAGAAAAACATTTGTCTTTAGCAAGAGGATTTAACAGAAATCCTGCCTCTTAAGGACATGTAAATCGTAGGAAATTTATGGCTCCATGGTTTCTGGTACTACTGGAGCTGGTTCTCAACTTCTTTCCTGCAGAGGCTCAACGCTAACGTAAACACCATCTTCATACTCCTCCACGCCCGATGTGGCGTCCTTTCCTCTAGCCAGCAGCTTCCTCTGTACCAGCAATATGGGCTTCTCCTTCCTGTTTACAATAACCCCATTCTATTACCTTGTATACTGAGAAAAACATATGTCATGTTCTCTTTTTTCCTTAGAAATGATCACAAATCCAGGAAGCTGTCGAGGTTGGTTTGAAAAGCATTAAAGTCTTTTGTGTGAATATGCAAAAAAGAAGAGGATACAGTAGGATATTATAAAACTGAACACCCCATGGTGGCTTATGTTATAGTCTCCATAGTGCTAAGAGTTAATATTCCTTACTGTTTCTCACCTCTGCCTAGCACTTTTCTTGAGATTTATTTAGAAGTCCTCAAAATAACAGTGCATCTAACAATTATTTTTTAAAAGTCCTCTTCTAACATAAAAATAAGTCGAACTACGAAAAGAGGAAACAATTCTACACATCTCACAAATTTGTTATTATTGTTTTCCTACTAATATATTATTATATATATAATTAAGAGAATGAAAGATAACAAAACAAAAAACACCAAAGGATACACCTGAAATTAAAAAATCAAGAAAGAACAATGAAAGCATTGTCTCTTTGGCATTTGCCAAAAGAATGGTTCACTCAGTGAGTTACCTAAACCTTTTATTTCCAAAGCAGTTTACAAATATGACTATCAGAATATTTTTTGGCACTTTTCACTCAACACATGCCAAATTTAGAACAGGCCAAATTATTCCAGTTGGCATTTAACTGCCTAAAAGATACTTGCTGAAGAGACCCATGGCCCCAACATAGACATCAGAATGAGTTAAGAAAGAAAAGTATTCTTGTGTATACTGCTGATACTGGTATGCAGCAGATTTTTTTAATTTAGAAATTATTCTAAATTGTTGTGTATTTTTTCCCCTAATAGATACAAAGGAAAAATGCTGTGGAAACTCCTAACGACAACCACAATCCCGCATTAAAACGATTCACATTAACCTGATTATTTAATCCCCAAGTTGCATCTCTCAGGTTTAACTGTTTCAGCCATGTCTTTATTCCATTCATCAATAAAAGTAGAAAACAAAAAATCAGAACAGTCCAACTGGAAAACAAATCAAACTGAGAGAATGAAATTCCTTTAAGGCACTATATAGATAAAAACAGTTCCATGCATCATAGTTTACTTGCAAAATAAATTTCACAATTTCCTACTCATTTTATTTTCTAGCTATTTTGGCTATTGATATTCTAGCTATTTTGGATAATTTCAAATTAGTTTGTATTCAAGGGCAAAATATCCGAATAAGTATATGATTTTCTCTTCTATGTTTCTTTTTATGTCCGTTATCAACTTTCCTGCTACCACCAATTCTGAAGATACTGCTTTATAATTTTCAGTTTAGTCTAAAACATGTGATGTCATAAATTACTTGAGAGCAAGAACAAACCTAGTGTGCTTTAAAATATAATCTCCACTTCCATGATTTTAAAAAAGTTGACATACTGAAGAAAATGTGCCTTTGAAAGAAAAAATTTCTAGTTCCAATATGGTTGGCCAGAAAATTACAGCCAATATTTATTTTATAAATATTTATAACATGTTATAATATTGTATGGAGTTGTTTTCTTGGGGGTTGTTCTCCCTGGAATGTTCTCCATTTTCTGGCTCACCTGCCCAAATTCACCAATCCTTCCAGACTCTGTTCAGAATCTCACTTTCTCTAGTCCTCCCACTGAGCTCCACACGTTCTGGAATCTGCACTTGTGACTGTACTGCTCTGGTTGGGGACTGGAGAAGGCTGTGTGGGGAAGGGGTCATTTGAGCTGAGAAGGATTGGAGTAAAATGTGATATGCAGAAATGGGTGGAGGAGGGTATTCTGGGAGCAGGAAGCCAGTGGGTGGGTAGGGAGTAACCACATTGTTCACATTAGAGCTGAAAGACTGGACGGAGCCGGACAGCCACCTGAACAGGCAAAGGGAAGTTCAGAAAGGAGG